>NC_092086.1:103728260-103993260 GCF_045679555.1 Salvelinus alpinus
TGTTGTGACAAGGTAGGGGTGGTATACAGAAGATATCCCTATTTGGTAAAAGGCCAAGTCCATATTATGGCAAGAACAGCTCAAATAAGCAAAGAGAAATGACAGCCCATCATGACTTTAAGACATGAAGGTCAGTCAATCCAGAACATTTCAAGAACTTTGAAAGTTTCTTCAAGTGCAGTTGCAAAAACCATCAAGCGCTATGATGAAACTGGATCTCATGAGGACCAACACAGGAAAGGAAGACCCAGAGTTACCTTTGCTGCAGAGGATACGTACATTAGAGTTAACTGCACCTCAGATTGCAGCCAAATAAATGCTTCACAGAGTTCAAGTACCAGCCACATCTTAACATCAACTGTTCAGAGGAGACTGTGTGAATAAGGCCTTCATGGTCAAATTGCTGCAAAGAAACCAGTACTAAAGGACACCAATAATAAGAAGAGACTTGCTTGGGCCAAGAAACACAACCAATGGGCATTAGACCAGTGGAAATCTGTCCTTTAGTCTGATCAGTCCAAAGTTACTATTTTTGGTTCCAACTGCTGTCTTTGTGAGATGCAGAGTAGGTGAACGGATGATTTCTGCATGTGTGGGTCCCACCTGAAGCATGGAGAAGGTGTGATGGTGTAGGGGTGCTTTGCTGGTGACAATGTCAGTGATTTATTTAGAATTCAAGGCACACTTAACCAGCATGGCTACTACAGCATTCTGCAGAGATACGCCATCCCATCTGGATTGTGCTTAGTGGGACTATCATTTGTTTATCAACGGGACAATGACCCAAAACACCTCCAGGCTGTGTAAGGGCTATTTGACCAAGGAGAGTGATGAGTGTTGCATCAGATGACCTGGCCTCTACAATCACCCAACCGCAACCCAATTGAGATGGTTTGGGATGACTTGGACCGCAGAGTGAAGGAAAAGCAATCAACAAGTGCTCAGCATATATGGGAACTCATTGGACTCCTTGGAGACTGTTGGAAAAACATTCCTCATGAAGCAGGTTGAGAGAATGCCAAGCGTGTGCAAAGCTGTCAAGGCAAATGGTTACTACTTTGAAGAATCTAAAATATATTTGTATTTGTTTACCACTTATTAGGTTACTACATGATTCCATATGTTTTTTCATAGTTTTGATGTATTCACTATTATTCTACAATGTAGAAAATAGTAAAAATAAAGAAAAACCCTTGAATGAGTAGGTGTGTCCAAACTTTTGACTGGTACTGTGTATATATTTATATTCATCCGTATTTTGGAAATTCTCCCGACCCCTAGTTTGGGAACCGCCCGTTGGTTTAGGGGAAGGGTTGGCTAACATGCTAAGTAATTGTAAAGTTGTTTAAAAGTATTAAGTAGTTGCAAAGTTTCTAATTAGCTAAAATGCTAAAGTTGTCTGTGATGAGATACAAACACGCAACCTTTGGTTGCTAAACGTTAGCGTTATACGTCCATCCATCCTACTTTTGTTTTTGCATTAAGTAAACTCTGTCTTATGTAACCATACCAAACGTAACATATCATACTAAAGAGTGTCAGATTTACATTTACTATGTTTCGTCTAACCTCATACTCTAACCATGAACCTATATCCTAATCTTAGACATAACCCTAGATGTAGATTCAGAGCAGATAGGTCATGTACGATCTCAACAGGTCTTGTGAAATAGCTGATGTTGTCATTTCTAGCGTGGCCATCTAGTGATTTCCATCTCTCCCTCCTCCACTTATAAGGGCTCTGATGGCAGCCATGTTTACTCTGTCAGAGCCAATCAGAGACGAGGCCAGGAGCGCGCTCTGAGGACACAGACACTGATAGTGGATGGGTAAGGGGCGAGAGAGAGAGAGAGAGAGAGAGAGAGTGAGTAATGCAGGCAGTTACATAAGGGTGTTGTGGGAACAGAGTCTCCTGAGAAAGAGTGATGAGGGAGAAGGAAGAGAAAAGAAAACAAACAGTGGAAACATGCTAACTAACCAGTATCAGCAGAGTCTGGATGTGTCACGAACGTCGTAGTGAGGAGACCAAGGCGCAGCGTGATTATAATACATACTTCTTTTAATAAAGAAATATACTGAACAAACTAATACAAAATGACCGTGACCGCTATAAACACTGAGTGCAAACATGCAACATCACATAGACAATAACCCACAAACCAAACTGGAAAATGGCAACCTAAATAGGATCCCCAATCAGAGACAACGATAAACAGCTGCCTCTGATTGGGAACCAATCAATGCCACCATAGACCTACATATGCCTAGACTAACTACACACACCTAGACATACAGAAACCCTAGACAATACCAAAACCCCATAGATATATAAAACCCCCTAGACAAGACAAAACACACATACCACCCTCGTCACACCCTGGCCTAACCAAAATAATAAAGAAATCAAAGATAACTAAGGTCAGGGCGTGACAGGATGCAAGTCAGTTAGTGTTAAAGTGGTCAGTGTTAAAGTGGCTGAAAGTTGGTCAGTGTTAAATCAAATCAAATGTTATTTGTCACAAATGCCAAATACAACAGGTAACAACCTTACAGTGAAATACTTACTTACAAGCCCTTAACCAACAATGCAATTTTAAGAAAAATATGTGTTAAGTAAAAAATAGATAAGTAAAAAATAAGAAAGAAAAGTAACAAATAATTAAATAGCAGCAGTAGATAACAATAGCGAGGCTATATGCAGGTGGTTCAGGTACAGAGTCAATGTGCGTGGCCACCGGTTAGTCGAGGTAATATGTACATGTAGGTAGAGTTAAAGTGACTATGCATAGATAATAAACAGAGAATAGCAGCAGCGTAAAAGAGGGGATGGGGGGGACAATGCAAATAGTCTGGGTAGCCATTTGATTAGCTGTTCAGGAGTCTTATGGCTTGGGGGTAGAAGCTGTTGAGAAGCCTTTTGGACCTATACATGGTGCTCTGGTACCGCTTGCCGTGCCGTAGCAGAGAGAACAGTCTATGACTAAGTGGCTGGAGTCTTGGACCATTTTTAGGGCCTTCCTCTGACACCGCCTGATATAGAGGTCCTGGATGGCAGGAAGCTTGGTCCCAGTGATGTACTGGCCATACGCACTACCCTCTGTAGTGCCTAGTGGTCGAAGGCCGAGCAGTTGCCATACCAGGCAATGATGCAACCAGTCAGGATGCTCTCGATGGTGCAGCTGTAGAACTTTTTGAGGATCTGAGGACCCATGCCAAACCTTTTAAGTCTCCTGAGGGGGAATAGGTTTTGTCTTGCCCTCTTCACGACTGTCTCGGTGTGCTTGGACCATGATAGTTTGTTGGTGATGTGGACACCAAGGAACTTGAAGCTCTCGACCTGTTCCACTACAGCCCCGTCGATGTTAATGGGGGCTTGTTCAGTTCTCCTTTTCCTGTAGTCCACAATCAACTCCTTTGTCTTGATCATGTTTAGGGAGACGTTGTTGTCCTGGCACCACACGGCCAGGTCTCTGACCTCCTCCCTATAGGCTGTCTCATCGTTGTCGGTGATCAGGCCTACGACTGTTGTGTCATCTGCAAACTTAATGATGGTGTTGGAGTCGTGCCTGGCCATGCAGTCATGAGTGAACCTTGGAGTACAGAAGGGGACTGAGCACGCACCCCTGAGGGGTCCCCGTGTTGAGGATCAGCATGGCGGATGTGTTGTTACCTACCCTTACCACCTGGGAGCGGCCCGTCAGGAAGTCCAGGATCCATTTGCAGAGGGAGGCGTTTAGTCTCAGGGTCCTTAGCTTAGTGATGAGCTTTGAGGGCACTATGGTGTTGAATGCAAAGCGGTAGTCAATGAATAGCATTCTCACATAGGTGTTCCTTATGTCCAAGTGTGAAAGGGCAGTGTGGAGTGCAATAGAGATTGCATCATCTGTGGATCTGTTGGGGCAGTATGCAAATTGGAGTGTGTCTAGGGTTTCTGGGATACTGGTGTTGATGTGGGCCATGACCAGCCTTTCAAAGCACTTCATGGCTACAGACGTGAATGCTACGGGTCGGTAGTCATTTAGGCAGGTTACCTTCGTCTTCTTGGGCACAGAGATTATGGTGGTCTGCTTGAAACATGTTGGTATTACAGACTCAGACAGGGAAAGGATGAAAATGTCAGTGAAGACACTTGCCAGTTGGTCAGCGCATGCTCAGAGTACACGTCCTGGTAATCCATCTGGCCCTGTGGCCTTGTGAATGTTGACCTGTCTAGAAGGTCTTACTCACATCGGCTATGGATTCCTTGATCACACAGTCGTCCGGAACAGCTGATGCTCTCATGCATGTTTCATTGTTACTTGCCTCGAAGCCAGCATAGAAGTAATTTAGCTCGTCTGGTAGGCTTGTGTCACTAGGCAGTTCGCGGCTGTGCTTCCCTTTGTAGTCTGTAATAGTTTGAAAGCCCTGCCACACACTGTAGTTGAAAGTTGAAAATTGGTCATTGTCAAAGTGGTCAGTGTTTAAGTCGTTGAAAGTTAGTCAGTGTTAAAGTTGGTCATTGTTAAAGTTGGTGGGTTTTAAAGTTGCTAAAAGTTGGTCAGTGTTAAAGTCACTGAAAGTTGGTCAGTGTTAAAATCTCTGAAAGTTGGTCAGTGTTAAAGTAGTGGAAAGTTGGTCAGTGTTAAAGTAGTGGAAAGTTGGTCAGTGTGAAAGTCGCTGGGTGTGAAAGTCACTGAAAGTTGGTCAGTGTTAAAGTAGTGGAAAGTTGGTCAGTGTGAAAGTCACTGAAAGTTGGTCAGTGTTAAAGTAGTGGAAAGTTGGTCAGTGTTAAAGTCGCTGGGTGTGAAAGTCACTGAAAGTTGGTCAGTGTTAAAGTCACTGAAAGTTGGTCAGTGTTAAAGTCACTGAAAGTTGGTCAGTGTTAAAGTCATTGAAAGTTGGTCAGTGTTAAAGTCGTTGAAAGTTGGTCAGTGTTAAAGTCGTTGAAAGTTGGTCAGTGTTAAAGTCGTTGAAAGTTGGTCAGTGTTAAAGTCATTGAAAGTTGGTCAGTGTTAAAGTCGTTGAAAGTTGGTCACTGTTAAAGTCGTTGAAAGTTGGTCACTGTTAAAGTCATTGAAAGTTGGTCAGTGTTAAAGTCACTGAAAGTTGGTCAGTGTTAAAGTCACTGAAAGTTGGTCAGTGTTAAAGTCGTTGAAAGTTGGTCAGTGTTAAAGTGGTCACTGTTTAAGTTGATGAAAGTTGGTCAGTGTTAAAGTCGTTGAAAGTTGGTTAGTGTTAAATTCACTGAAAGTTGGTTAGTGTTAAATTCACTGAAAGTTGGTTAGTGTTAAATTCACTGAAAGTTGGTCACTGTTAAAGTCGTTGAAAGTTGGTCACTGTTAAAGTCACTGAAAGTTGGTCAGTGTTAAAGTCGTTGAAAGTTGGTCAGTGTTAAAGTCGTTGAAAGTTGGTCAGTGATAAAGTCGTTGAAAGTTGGTCAGTGATAAAGTGGTCACTGTTTAAGTTGATGAAAGTTGGTTAGTGTTAAATTCACTGAAAGTTGGTCAGTGTTAAAGTCACTGAAAGTTGGTCAGTGTTAAAGTGGTCACTGTTTAAGTTGATGAAAGTTGGTCAATATTAAAGTAGTTGAAAGTTGGTCAGTGTGATGTATTGTTGTCTCTACCTTCTTGCCCTTTGTGCTGTTGTCTGTGCCCAATAATGTTTGTACCCTGTTTTGTGCTGCTACCATGTTGTACTGCTGCCATGTTGTGCTGCTACCATGCTGTGTTGTCATGTGTTGCTGAAGTGCTATGTTGTTGTCTTAGGTCTCTCTTTATGTAGTGTTGTGTTGTCTCTCATGTCGTGATGTGTGTTTTGTCCTATAACAACACTTCACTTCTCTAACCTGTCCTAAACAACACTTCTCTGACCTGTCCTGAAATAACTCTACATTTTAATTTTTAGTCCCAGGCCCCTAAAAAAAGTCGGTCAGCGTGTCACGTCTACTCCTGCTCCTCCCCTCTGGCATTCTGTGATTCTGGGGTGCATGCTGGTGGCAGGAAAGTCAGGAGCAGGAGAATGAAATTGGTATAAACTGAGTTATTTAATAAATGCTTACAAACTCCGAAAACCAACATACAAAATAAAGAAAGTGGGTAAAAACCCATCGCACACCATAACATACTTGGCACCAATACATACAACAAACAGTTCCCGACAAGGACATGGGGGAAAACAGAGGGAAAATATACAACATGTAATTTAGGGAATTGAAACCAGGTGAGTGTGAAAACAAGACAAAACAAATGGAACATGAAAAATGGATCGGCGATGGCTAGAAGACCTGTGACGTCGACTGCCGAACACCGCCCGAACAAGGAGAGGAACCGACTTCGGCAGAAGTCGTGACACATATGACTTCGCCAGAGTACCAACCAACGGTCCTGGGATTCATCGTTACGCACACCTGTGAGTCATTATGATTCACACCTGGACTCCATTACCTTCATAATTTCCTCCCCTTTATGTCACTCTCCCATGTTCACTCACCAGTTGGTATTGTTCTTGTGTATCGGCGTACTGCCTTATGTTAGTGTCGTGTTCTTGGTTTTATTAAAACGTTTCACCTGCACCTGCTTCTGACTCACCGCCCCATTCCACAGTGTTAAAGTCGCTGAAAGTTGGTCAGTGTTGGTCAATGTTACCTGTCTGTTTAGATGAAATACTTAAAGCCAAAATAGTAGAGTGTATATATTTTATCTCCAAATTAATTATACTTGTCACCAAAGGTAACATTTGGTACATAAGGCAGACAAAGTTGTATTGTTTAACACAGAAGCTTGGATTATCATCAAGTGGCAGAATAATATGGCAATGGTGATCGCTACTATCTTTTACCATATGGTCAGCGTTAAAGTTAGTCAATGTTAATTGAAAGTTGGTCAGTCTTAAAGTATAATATGGTGATCACTATATTTAAGCATTTTTGTATATAGTCTGAGTACACATTTGCTCTAGTTAATATTATAGGATTAAGACAACAGTTAAGGCAACACACAAAACAAAAGGAAAGCAATTTGATTACATACAGCTGAGATGCAAGTCATTTCACATAACAGAACGTTTGCAAACATATGTGTATGAACATTATTTACCTGTTTCTCTGACCTGTCCTGAACAACACTTCACTTCTCTGATCTGTCCTGAACAACACTTATCTGACCTGTCCTAAACAACACTTCACTTCTCTAACCTGTCCTAAACAACACTTCTCTGACCTGTCCTGAACAACACTTCACTTCTCTAACCTGTCCTAAACAACACTTCTCTGACCTGTCCTGAACAACACTTCACTTCTCTAATCTGTCCTAAACAACACTCCACTTCTCTAATCTGTCCTAAACAACACTTCACTTCTCTAACCTGTCCTTAACAACACTTCACTTCTCTAACCTGTCCTAAACAACACTTATCTGACCTGTCCTGAACAACACTTCACTTCTCTAATCTGTCCTAAACAACACTTCACTTCTCCAACCTGTCCTAAACAACACTTCACTTCTCTAACCTGTCCTAAACAACACTTCTCTGACCTGTCCTGAACAACACTTCACTTCTCTAATCTGTCCTAAACAACACTTCTCTGACCTGTCCTGAACAACACTTCACTTCTCTAATCTGTCCTAAACAACACTTCACTTCTCTGGACCGAGCCAGTTGGAGTAGAACTAGATTGCCTCTTGTCGCTGATCTAGGATCTGCTTTGACATCCCTACTTATGGTTAATGTTGGTATTTGGGGGAGTGGAGGCTGATTCTATATCTGTACTAAAGAGGCAACTTCGAGCCAGCCAGCACCAGCTACCCTCTGGATGACCATAACAAACAAAAAAACAACAGTGAATGAAAAATAAATGACAAATAATTTTAATTAATCACATCCAAGATAAATGATTAAATCTCATTCTCAGCCCTGAAGACAATGTTTACTGCATTTCCCATTTGTTTGGCAACACTAGGTTAGAGGGCAAAATTATATCAATGTGGAACATTTTCTAGTCTATCTTTTCAATGCACAAAGCCAGTCATATTGACAAGTCGTTACTGTAGTATCCTATTAGGCTCTTTTAAGGGCTGGATGAGTGAGACACACAAAGCAACATATTCTAAAGTGTTTCAGATATACATATCAAACTACCCCTCCTCTGCTCACCAGGGTTCCAATATAACATATCGAACTACCCCCCCCCCCCCATCTGCTCACCAGGGTTCCAATATAACATATCGAACTACCCCCCCCCCCCCCATCTGCTCACCAGGGTTCCAATATAACAAATCGAACTACCCCCCCCCCCCCCCCCCTCTGCTCACCAGGGTTCCAATATAACATATCGAACTACCCCCCTCCTCTGCTCACCAGGGTTCCAATATAACATATCGAACTAGCCCCCCCCCCCCCCCCTCTGCTCACCAGGGTTCCAATATAACATATCAAACTACCCCTCCTCTGCTCACCAGGGTTCCAATATAACATATCAAACTACCCCTCCTCTGCTCACCAGGGTTCCAATATAACATATCAAACTACCCCCCCCCCCCCTCTGCTCACCAGGGTTCCAATATAACATATCGAACTACCCCCCTCCTCTGCTCACCAGGGTTCCAATATAACATATCGAACTACCCCTCCTCTGCTCACCAGGGTTCCAATATAACATATCGAACTACCCCCCCCCCCCCATCTGCTCACCAGGGTTCCAATATAACATATCGAACTACCCCCCCCCCCCATCTGCTCACCAGGGTTCCAATATAACAAATCGAACTACCCCCCCCCCCCCCCCCTCTGCTCACCAGGGTTCCAATATAACATATCGAACTACCCCCCTCCTCTGCTCACCAGGGTTCCAATATAACATATCGAACTACCCCCCCCCCCCCCCCTCTGCTCACCAGGGTTCCAATATAACATATCAAACTACCCCTCCTCTGCTCACCAGGGTTCCAATATAACATATCAAACTACCCCTCCTCTGCTCACCAGGGTTCCAATATAACATATCAAACTACCCCTCCTCTGCTCACCAGGGTTCCAATATAACATATCAAACTACCCCTCCTCTGCTCACCAGGGTTCCAATATAACATATCTAACTACCCCTCCTCTGCTCACCAGGGTTCCAATATAACATATCTAACTACCCCTCCTCTGCTCACCAGGGTTCCAATATATCATATCGAACTACCCCCCCCCCCTCTGCTCACCAGGGTTCCAATATAACATATCGAACTACCCCCCCTCTGCTCACCAGGGTTCCAATATAACATATCTAACTACCCCTCCTCTGCTCACCAGGGTTCCAATATAACATATCGAACTACCCCTCCTCTGCTCACCAGGGTTCCAATATAACATATCTAACTACCCCTCCTTTGCTCACATGGGTTCCAATATAACATATCAAACTACCCCTCCTCTGCTCACCAGGGTTCCAATATAACATATCAAACTACCCCTCCTCTGCTCACCAGGGTTCCAATATAACATATCGAACTACCCCCCCCCCCCCATCTGCTCACCAGGGTTCCAATATAACATATCGAACTACCCCCCCCCCCCATCTGCTCACCAGGGTTCCAATATAACAAATCGAACTACCCCCCCCCCCCCCCCCTCTGCTCACCAGGGTTCCAATATAACATATCGAACTACCCCCCTCCTCTGCTCACCAGGGTTCCAATATAACATATCGAACTACCCCCCCCCCCCCCCCCTCTGCTCACCAGGGTTCCAATATAACATATCAAACTACCCCTCCTCTGCTCACCAGGGTTCCAATATAACATATCAAACTACCCCTCCTCTGCTCACCAGGGTTCCAATATAACATATCAAACTACCCCTCCTCTGCTCACCAGGGTTCCAATATAACATATCAAACTACCCCTCCTCTGCTCACCAGGGTTCCAATATAACATATCTAACTACCCCTCCTCTGCTCACCAGGGTTCCAATATAACATATCTAACTACCCCTCCTCTGCTCACCAGGGTTCCAATATAACATATCGAACTACCCCCCCCCCTCTGCTCACCAGGGTTCCAATATAACATATCGAACTACCCCCCCTCTGCTCACCAGGGTTCCAATATAACATATCTAACTACCCCTCCTCTGCTCACCAGGGTTCCAATATAACATATCGAAC
Organism: Salvelinus alpinus; assembly: GCF_045679555.1. NCBI lineage: Eukaryota > Metazoa > Chordata > Actinopteri > Salmoniformes > Salmonidae > Salvelinus > Salvelinus alpinus. Next base: position 103,738,387 of record NC_092086.1, read on the forward strand.
TACCCCTCCTCTGCTCACCAGGGTTCCAATATAACATATCTAACTACCCCTCCTTTGCTCACATGGGTTCCAATATAACATATCAAACTACCCCTCCTCTGCTCACCAGGGTTCCAATATAACATATCAAACTACCCCTCCTCTGCTCACCAGGGTTCCAATATAACATATCAAACTTCCCCCCCTCTGCTCACCAGGGTTCCAATATAACATATCAAACTACCCCTCCTCTGCTCACCAGGGTTCCAATATAACATATCAAACTACCCCCCCTCTGCTCACCAGGGTTCCAATATAACATATCGAACTACCCCCCCCCCCCCCCTCTGCTCACCAGGGTTCCAATATAACATATCGAACTACCCCTCCTCTGCTCACCAGGGTTCCAATATAACATATCGAACTACCCCTCCTCTGCTCACCAGGGTTCCAATATAACATATCGAACTACCCCCCCTCTGCTCACCAGGGTTCCAATATAACATATCTAACTACCCCTCCTCTGCTCACCAGGGTTCCAATATAACATATCAAACTACCCCCCCTCTGCTCACCAGGGTTCCAATATAACATATCAAACTACCCCTCCTCTGCTCACCAGGGTTCCAATATAACATATCTAACTACCCCTCCTCTGCTCACCAGGGTTCCAATATAACATATCGAACTACCCCCCATCTGCTCACCAGGGTTCCAATATAACATATCGAAAATATATCAAAAATATATAAATTTGTGCATTTGAGTCATTAAATAGGTTTCTCTTTTTACAATAATGCAGGATACTGTGATCAACCAGCATCCAGGGATGAAGGGGATATATAGTTGATGTGTCAGATACAGTAGAAAGTCCTCTAACTCCTATGACTACTGGACATTAGTACTGTTTATTTCAAAATACAGAGTGCGGATCTGGGCTGGTGTCTTCAAAACAGCTTCGTGCAACTTTTATAAAAATCTCCAATGATCACCAAATGTACAAATTGTTTACTTAGTGAATAGCTAGAAACCTGTCCAACCATTCATAACCTCCAGTATTCATATACAGTATGTTACACATTTAATGTGTAACATACTTATCGTATAAGTCAATGACAAGTTAAGCATGATTTGTTGGGTAATTTTAAATGGTTACACATGTAAAGCAATCATAATGTAATAAAGTCAATGGTTGACCAATTAAGTGCTATATGTGATCTCTAACATATTGGGACAGTCTATGGCTAAGGCACAAGCAGCAGGCAGGCTGTTTCCTGGTAGTGCTGATGTTTTAGGGCTACAGGCTAGTCAGCTAAAGCTTGAACAGAAACAATAATATCAACACAATAAGATGTCTTTGAAGACCAAAACAATATGACACCAAACAAGTTAAAAACAAACAACGAACACAATGCACTCCTTTTGATGCTTATCGTATCAACATGGACACTCAATCATACTCAAACTGCTGTATGTGGGTTTAAAACATTTTTTAAAAGCCTTTGCAACTTCCAAAAAACATTACCTCCCGTCTGTCTTTAAAGCTAGAGGTTCAGCCATCTTGTTTCTTGGAATGGAAACAGACAAAAAAGAAAACATGATGAGAAGTGCACAAGAAACTCAAGTTGAGCTGACAGAATGGCCAGGCTAGTGTGGGAGAGAAAATGACTTTGAAAACACAGACAGATCCTGCTAAAACAGATGTGTTGATAAATTCACATTGTCATGTGGTGGGGAGAGTGAAGTCCTTTGTATCGATGATGAAATTTCATATATGTAGACATCTTCTGTCCATCTGAATGGACCCTCAGCTGCAGTCACTATGCCACTAACACACAGTCTGAACTAGGGCTGTGGCGGTCATGACATTTTGTCAGCCGGTGATTGTCAAGCAAATAACTGGCGGTCTCACGGTAATTTACCGTTAATTAACATAAACATACTTAGTATCTCCTGGCTTCCACACATAGCCTACAAGCCACTTATGCAGAATTTTGGAACTACATTTTTAAAAAAGTATAATAAATCAATGTAATATAGCCTACACCTTCACAATAAATATTTTTTTTAAATTTTAGACAGGTCTAAAGAAACATCAAGAAAATGTAGTCTATTTCAGAAGAACAGAATAGCATACTCTGAGTTGTCCTTATGTTAGGTCCTGTGTTGAGTGGTTAACAAAGAAACTGGTCCTCCTATATGCTTCATTTAGAGTTATGTAACTTTAGTTGTGATACAAACGCTGGGCTATATGTTTAGATTTTTATACATTCTAAGACTACATGATGCAACTAATGATGATTTGAAACCCGGACAACGCTAGGCAAATTGTGCGCCGCCCCATGGGTCTCCCAGTCGCGGCCGGCTGCGACAGAGCCTGGACTCGAACACGGAATCTCTAGTGGCACAGCTAGCAATGCAATGCAATGTCCTGTCTTATCCGGTGTCCTGTGTGAATTTAAGTATGCTCTCTCTAATTCTCTCTTTCTCTCTCTCGGAGGACCGACCTGGCATGATGACTCCTTGCTGTCCCCAGTCCACCTGGCCGTGCTGCTGCTCCAGTTTCAACTGTTCTGCCTGCGGCTATGGAACCCTGACCTGTTCACCGGACGTGCTACCTGTCCCAGACCTGCTGTTTTCAACTCCCTAGAGACCGCAGGAGCGGTAGAGATACTCTTAATGATCGGCTATGAAAAGCCAACTGACATTTACTCCTGAGGTTCTGACTTGCTGCACCCTCGACAACTACTGTGATTATTATTATTTGACCATGCTGGTCATTTATGAACATTTGAACATCTTGGCCATGTTCTGTTATAATCTCCACCCGGCACAGCCAGAAGAGGACTGGCCACCCCTCATAGCCTGGTTCCTCTCTAGGTTTCTTCCTAGGGCCTTTCTAGGGAGTTTTTCCTAGCCACTGTGCTTCTACACCTGCATTGCTTGCTGTTTGGGGTTTTAGGCTGGGTTTCTGTACAGCACTTTGAGATATCAGCTGATGTACGAAGGGCTATATAAATACATTTGATCTCTCAATCACATGGCTCTCTCAGATATATCAATTCTTATTAGGCAATGCCCGTCACGGTGATCGGGTCCTTCTCAAAGGCATCTCAGCTCTGAAGTAGGCTACAAGTGAAGACAGACATATTGAGGACGCAACTGAGTGCTTCCTTCTCATCAAATCCCAGGCCCATTTTGAAGATGTTAGAAGAACTGTCCACATTGACTTTTCATCAGCAAACAAGATGAGTTGTCCTAACCAACAGCAAAACCACTAGCCTATGTCAACCTACTATCCCCCATAGTACAGAAGTTGACCTATTCTATTCTACCTATTCTGTGTGAGAAAGAAATATTCAAAGCATAGTCTGGGACAGTTGTGAGATGCGCTAGATCCCAAATTAATAAAACATTTTAAAAGCAATGAGGCTGATGCAACAGATCAGAAAGTTTAGCTTAAAATGTTGATAAACTATTAGGCTATTTCTTCACATTATAAGCACAGCAATGCGCACACGGCAGTACGCTATAAGCATGAATGCTATAAGCATGAACGCTATAAGCATGAATTCCAAATGCAATCAATTAACAAGAAAACACCATTCTAAAAAGTGACCTCAAAAGCGATTACGCCTGTAATGCTTTATTATAAAAGTGCATTTTATGGGGAAAATTATCTTCCACAAACTTGAAACTCATGTGCCGCCTATGTATGCCAGTGCCGCCTATGTATTCCATGTATGCTCTACACCAGTTGTAAAGCGGATTAATGTTCTTTATTTTAAGAAGTTATTTGGCCACTTTAGTTGTGATACAAACCCTTTCAACATATATAGGCCTATGGGCTAGGCTACATGAGGTGTGTGACTATGATTTGAAAAAGTCAACAACAAAAAAGGAATGCGCTGTTTGTTGCCTTACTACACATGCTGGGCATCATTCACAAGTGAAAGGCTAATATTCAGACTATTCTTAATTTAATATTGTCTTTACATATAGTAAATAATATATGTGTGAAATTAGTTTGGATTTAGAATGTACCATTATCATGCACCTGTCTCGGAACAGGGGCAGGGGAAAAAAATACATGTCAACTACGCACTTAAATAGCGAATGGAAGACTCTTTTACGTGGTTCATTTTCATGCCAGCCAGGTAGGCTATACTCCTGTTGTAAAGCGAAGCAATGTGCTTAATATTAGGAAAGTTGAAAAATAGAAAGCTGATGGGATCCTCCTCTTTTTAATAGAGGCCATCACTCTGTTTTCTCACGCAATTCCACAGCTCATGGGCTCTCATGAAGTGTTTGATTTGATTTTCAATTACATTTGCATTGATGCCAGAGTGATTAGAGGGACAATAGAGTGCTGAGTGCCAAGCAGTTATGACCATCAGCAGCATCAGAGCTGGGAGAAGCCTAGTTAGCGTGACTAAACGGTCACATGGAAATTGACTGCGGTCATGACTAGTGACTGCCGGTGTGGCAGTAATACGGTCACCGTGGCAGTAATACGGTCACCGTAACAGCCCTAGTCTGAACATTAAACCGGTGGCTGTCCATGGCTGGAAAGCAGCACCCTTCAACCGAACAAGGAAATTAAATATAATATAGAATATTATCCAGCTCCAACAGTCTTCAATAGAGGTGCTGGTTTTTGTACAGTTGTATTCTTCCAGAAGATGTTGGTGGTTCCAAGGTAGGTCCTAGAGTCCAAAAGATGTTGGTGGTTCCATTGTGGAGATGGTTACTTGTAGGTTCCTCTTAGTCCTAGAGAATCTAGGAGATGTTGCCAGTGAAGAGAAAAGGATCCACATCACCATTAGGACCGGCAGGGACCTATGGAAGGACAGATGAGTTAAAGACGCATCACCATCAGGACCGGTAGGGACCTATGGAAGGACAGATGACTTCAAGACACATCACCATTAGGACCGGTAGGGACCTATGGAAGGACAGATGGGTTAAAGACACATCACCATTAGGACCGGTAGGGACCTATGGAAGGACAGATGGGTTAAAGACGCATCACCATCAGGACCGGTAGGGACCTATGGAAGGACAGATGACTTCAAGACACATCACCATCAGGACCGGTAGGGACCTATGGAAGGACAGATGGGTTAAAGACGCATCACCATCAGGACCGGTAGGGACCTATGGAAGGACAGATGACTTCAAGACGCATCACCATCAGGACCGGTAGGGACCTATGGAAGGACAGATGGGTTAAAGACGCATCACCATCAGGACCGGTAGGGACCTATGGAAGGACAGATGACTTCAAGACGCATCACCATCAGGACCGGTAGGGACCTATGGAAGGACAGATGGGTTAAAGACGCATCACCATCAGGACCGGTAGGGACCTATGGAAGGACAGATGACTTCAAGACGCATCACCATCAGGACCGGTAGGGACCTATGGAAGGACAGATGACTTCAAGACGCATCACCATCAGGACCGGTAGGGACCTATGGAAGGACAGATGACTTCAAGACGCATCACCATCAGGACCGGTAGGGACCTATGGAAGGACAGATGACTTCAAGACGCATCACCATCAGGACCGGTAGGGACCTATGGAAGGACAGATGACTTCAAGACACATCACCATCAGGACCGGTAGGGACCTATGGAAGGACAGATGGGTTAAAGACGCATCACCATCAGGACCGGTAGGGACCTATGGAAGGACAGATGGGTTAAAGACACATCACCATCAGGACCGGTAGGGACCTATGGAAGGACAGATGACTTCAAGACACATCACCATCAGGACCGGTAGGGACCTATGGAAGGACAGATGGGTTAAAGACGCATCACCATCAGGACCGGTAGGGACCTATGGAAGGACAGATGGGTTAAAGACGCATCACCATCAGGACCGGTAGGGACCTATGGAAGGACAGATGGGTTAAAGACACATCACCATCAGGACCGGCAGGGACCTATGGAAGGACAGATGGGTTAAAGACACATCACCATCAGGACCGGTAGGGACCTATGGAAGGACAGATGACTTCAAGACGCATCACCATCAGGACCGGTAGGGACCTATGGAAGGACAGATGGGTTAAAGACGCATCACCATCAGGACCGGTAGGGACCTATGGAAGGACAGATGGGTTAAAGACGCATCACCATCAGGACCGGTAGGGACCTATGGAAGGACAGATGACTTCAAGACACATCACCATTAGGACCGGTAGGGACCTATGGAAGGACAGATGACTTCAAGACAGATCACATTGGAGGGTCATCCTCATCTAAACTTGTGAGGATGGGAGGCCCCCAGAATCTTGTTAAAACAGTAGTGAGATGAAGTTCGGCACTGTCTCACCTGTGTTTGTCCATTCCAGTAGAATAAAGATGACTCTACAGATCCGTTCTCAGGAGGAAATCCTGGCGTCGGACCTCCAGGAAGGAGGCTTTCTTCCAACCCCCTCTGACCCAGCATCAAGCTTCCTTCATTGGGATCACTACAGCTGCCATTTCCCCATGTGCTCTGGGGAACCTGCTTGGGGCTGGGAAAGGGGCCTGGGAGCTGCTTCATGCCCAGGTACGGAGCCCCAGACCAGGCAGGGATAGCTCCTGTGTCCTTATCCGTCTGAGCCCCTCTGGATAGGGCGGGGATGGGGGTGGGGATGGAGGTTGGGGGGTAGGTTAGGTTAGGAATGGAGTCTTGGGGATAAGAGTTGGTAGATCTTGGGATTATGGACGCTTGAGGGTAAGTCATAAAGACTTTGGGGGCCTGGGTTGAGGAGCTGGTTCTACAGTAATTGGAAAGAGTGGGAGAGGGTCTGGGTCCATTGTAGTGAGTGGGAGCAGGTATGAGACCGTGTGATCTGCTTGGGGCAGTTGTAAGGGGGCTGGAGGGATTGGAGACATTTGGAGCTGTCTTGTCAAACATACAGCTGCCTGAGGGTGTGTGTGTGGTGTGTGTGAGTGTTTGAGTTCTGGATGCGTTATTGGACGGTATGTGTGTGAGTGTTTGAGTTCTGGATGCGTTATTGGACGGTATGTGTGTGAGTGTTTGAGTTCTGGATGCGTTATTGGACGGTATGTGTGTGAGTGTTTGAGTTCTGGATGCGTTATTGGACGGTATGTGTGTGCTGTGTTTGGGGTGTGTGTGACGAAGTCTGTTTACCGGCTTTGCAGGAAAACCCTGTGGTATCTGCCGTGGTTGCCATTGTGTGTGTTGCCGTGGCTGTTGCCAAGACTGCCTTGGGTCCTGATATGACAGACCTGGATAGGGCTGCCCTGAGAACTGCCTGTTTGCATCTCCAGTCTCAGAGTGGTATGACTCCAGGCTGGGCTGCATGGTTTGGTCAAAGGCCTCAGGGAGATTGTTGTTAAAGTTTGGGAGAGGGACAGGGAGAGAGGTGTGGTTATTATGATATATATTTTGGATGGAGGGTATCCAGGACTCTGGTTGGTTGATAGTATGAGAAGGTTGTGGGACCATTTGGTTGCCATGGAGATCTGCACCGCTTCCTTGAGTCCATTGCCCTGCAACGGTCTGAGCAGCTCTGGGTAGTGTGTTTGTGTTTACAGTCCTCCGTGGCTCTCTCAGAGTCCCAGGACTACACCCCAGCCCTTGCTCCACACCACCAACAACTCCATTTCCTAGCAACCTCTGCTCTCCAAAGCTGTTGAGGTTAGAGGTCATGTGTGGACCAGCCAAATGCCATAGGTTCTCACTGTGGGAGCCGTTCCCGCCATTGAACCCCTGGTTTCCTGGCAATATGGAACTCTGGGAGTGAGGGAACCCACGTAGTATGTTTTGATTGGCAGTGATGTGAGCAGAAAGTCTGTTGATTGGCTCAGTGCCCTGTCCCAAGCTGCCCTTCACACATCCATCATCACGCTCTCTCATCAGAGCCTCCTCCACGTAGGAGAACACATCATTGGCTAAGATATCATACAGCTCCCCCGTCACATCCTGCTGTTCCATGTTGATCCTGAGGAGAGTGCTCTCCCACTCCCTCAGCTCTGTCTCCTCCACCTCCAGCCCCTCCAAGCCCCCCGCCCACATCTCCCCCAGGATCTCCCCCAGAGAGTCCATCATGGCCTGCGCTGTGGGGTCTCCCCTGCTGGGCCTCTGGGGCCCCTGGAGCTCCCCAGGGACACTCAGCAGAGCGTGGCTGTCCAGGAAGGCTCTCTCCAGGCCTGGGTCCTGGTCCTGGGGGAAGGCTGTGTCTAGGTTGGGGGAAAAGACCTGGAGGTCCAGGTTAGGTTTAGCGTCCTGGGGCTGAGTATAAACAGAGCGGTCCTGACTGAGTAGGGACCCCAGGAGAGACGCAGGGTCCAGGGGCTTGTCCTCAGGGCTGGAGCCTGGGGGAGTGAGACCAGGGGGGATGGGTGGTCCTGGAGGCATAATGGCAGTATTCAGAGAGGGACAGGACTCATACAGCAGAGCCTCCCCAGTGGCAAAGTTGAAGGGAAGCTCCATTCTCCGCTTATGCAGGTGCTCCTCGCCCTCTTTGTTTCTGTAGATGGGTGACAAAGGTCAAAGGTCACTAAAACATACCGTATGTAAGCGTATATAAATACCATGGAATGATACAACTATAACTGTTGGGGAGAGTAAATCGTAATATCAACAGTGGACTCACGTTAGGGCTTTCTGTCGAGCGATGATGAAGTCGGGTCTCCCTGCCTTGAAGACGACCCTGGCGTTGGCCTGAACCCACACCCACACACCTGCCTTAGTCAGCAGCCTGAAGATGGTGAAACCAGTCTCTCCTGTCTTTATCACTACAGAGAGATAGAGGAGAGAGAGCAAGAGAGAGAGATAGGAGTCAGAGTCTGCATCATAGTGAATGTTCGCTTGCGAAATACCAGATCGAAGCTTTAATAAGATAAGACTTAGATGTGTGTGCGTGCGTGCGTGCGTGCGTGCGTGCGTGCGTGCGTGCGTGCGTATGTGTAATGAGTAACTATAGTGTAACTCACTTTTGATGTGGTTGTCTGCGCAGTACATCATGTCAGCAGCATGGATGAACTGGTAACCTGAGCCTGGAGTGACCAACTCTGTCTCAGAGTAACCCAGCACCACTTTCCCTCTGGAGGGGAGAGAACAGACACACAGACAGACAAACGTGCACACACACACCACACAGCAAAAATATCTCTCAGGGAACAAACATTTGTCCTCTCAGGTTCCCTCTTTATAAGACCCTGGGAGGGTACTGTGTTCCCAGTGGTGCTATGAGATGTGATGAAGGAGTACATTCACAGTTTCCCTGCCGTAATGGTACCTAGTATCTATGCCCATGGGGGCGAAGTCGAGTCTGTGTTTGGTCTGGAAAATGAGTGTCTTGGTCCTGATCTCCATGACAGCTGGGGTCTGCATGGGTGTGGCGATGGCAAACAGGGCCAGCTGAGCGGGGACCGAGGCCCCGTCATCCCCCAGCCTTCCCTGGCCTCGAACATACTTCAGACGTCCCTGGAAGTTCAACGCCTAGAGGGAGAGTGTTGTATACAATTAATAATTTGAATAGATTTTGGGAGAGTAGATTATGGATAATGTCCATGTCATTTATGGATTAAATGGACAATGTATTTATGTAATATATGGATCTATGGATTATATTTGATATATTAGTCATATCTATTTATTTTCATGCTGTCCTACCAGGAAGCCGGAGGAGTTGTCTAGGAGACAGCGGAAGCGACAGCAGAAGCTTCTCTCTAGGAAGGACCTGTTCTCTTCAGGGATGTGCTGGGTCAGGTAGCTCATAGACTCACTGTGGGGCGTACTGCTAGACTGGATGGCTGCATAGGACAGAGGACATTACCATCAGATACATGTTTGAGATCTTTGGACTGTTTAATCAATAAATGACCAATCACTAAAAGAAACAGCATATTAAGAGGGCTGTGGCAAAAAGCTTGGCACACGCATACTCAGGCTGACTGGCTCTCGTCCAGGCAAATGAGAAATAAGTGCACTCAGGCTAGCCGGAAGGCCAAATGTAGTTACTTTAAGGAGCAGTTCTCTCTCTGTGGGTCTAACCCCAAGAAGTTCTGGAAAACGGTTAAAAACCTGGAGAATAAACCCTCCTCCTCACAGCTGCCCATGTACCGTAATGCTGATAATGTGGTTGTTACTGACAAGCAGCACATGGCTGAGTTCTTTAATCACCACTTCATTAAGTCTGGATTCCTATTTGACTCAGCCATGGCTCCTTGCCCGTCCAACATTCCCTCATCTCCCACACCTTCTAATGCGACTAGCCCCGACGCTTCTCCCTCTTTTTCCTCTGCACCGCAACAAAGTTTCTCCCTGCAGGCGGTCACTGAGTCCGAGGTGCTAAAGGAGATCCTGAAACTTGACCCCAAAAAAACATCTGGGTCAGATGATTTAGACCCTTTCTTCTTTAAGGTTGCTGCCCTGATCATCGTCAAGCCAATCTCTCCTTTCTGGGGAGGTTCCCATTGCTTGGAAGGCAGCCACGGTTGTCCTTTATTTAACTTCTCTAGGCTAGGGGGCGGTATTTTCACGTCCGGATGAAAAGCGTGCCCAAAGTAAACTGCCTGCTACTCAGGCCCAGAAGCTAGGACATGCATATTATTAGTAGATTTGGATTGAACACTCTGAAGTTTCTAAAACTGTTTGAATGATGTCTGTGAGTATAACAGAACTTATTTGGCAGGCGAAACCCCGAGGACAAACCATCCAGGATTTTTGTTGTTGTTGAGGTGACAGTATTTTCAATGAATTTTCTATGTGGATCTAGATTTCTAAGGGCCTTGCTTGCAGTTCCTATCGCTTCCACTGGATGTCAACAGTCTTTAGAAATTGGTTTATGTTTTTCCTTTGTGTAATGAAGAAGTAGGGCTGTTCAGAACGAGGGTCGAGTCTAGTGTACTGTTGTGGTTGGGGCGCGACCTGAAAGCTCGCTCCACTTTGTTTGTATCCGCTATTGAACGCAGTTTATCCCGTCTTAAATTTGATCGATTATTTACATACAAAAATACGTAAAGTTGTATTAGGAAAGTTGTTTGAAATGTTTTGACAAAGATTACAGGTAACTTATTAGATATTTTGTCGTTATGTTGCGCGAGTTGGAACCGGTGTTTTTCTGGATCAAGCGCGCCAAATAAATTGACATTTTGGAGATATAACGACGGAATTAATCGAACAAAAGGACCATTTGTGATGTTTATGGGACATATTGGAGTGCCAACAGAAGAAGCTCTTCAAAGGTAAGGCATGAATTATATCGTTATTTCTTAGTTTTGTGTCGCGCCTGGCGGGATGAAATATGATTGTCTGTGTTTGTTTGATGGGGTGTTGTCCTCAGATAATCACATGGTTTGCTTTTTGAAATCTGACACCGTGGCTGGATTAACAAGAAGTTCAGCTTTATTTTGACATATTGCATGTGTATTTTCAAGAATGTTAAATATTTACAATTCTGTAGTTTGAATTTGGCGCCCTGCACTTTCACTGGATGTTGGTCAGGTGGGACGGTAGCGTCCCATCTAGCCTAGAGAGGTTAAAGGGGGAGATCAAGCTGATCCTAACAGTTATAGGCCTATTTCTATTTTGACATGTTTATCTAAAGTGTTGGAAAAACTTGTCAATAATCAACTGACTGGCTTTCTTGATAGTATTATAGTATTCCCTCTGGTATGTAATCTGGTTTACACTCAGGTTATGGATGTGTTATCCCAGAAACTCTAGACCCACTCCAATTTGCATAACGCACCAACAGATCCACAGATGATGCAATCTCTATTGCACTCCACACTGCCCTTTCCCACCTGGAAAAAAGGTACACCTATGCGAGAATGCTATTCATTAAATACAGCTCAGTGTTCAACCCCATAGTGCCCTCAAAGCTCATCACTAAGCTAAGGACCCTGGGACTAAACACCTCCTTCTACAGCTGGATCCTGGAGTTCCTGACGGGCCGCCCCCAGCTGGTAAGGGTAGGTAACAACACATTCGCCATGCTGATCCTCAACATGGGGGCCCCTCAGGGGTGCGTGCTCAGCCCCCTCCTGTACTCCCTGTTCACTCATGACTGCACGGCCAGGCACAACTCCAACACCATCATTAAGTTTACTGATGACACAACAGTGGTAGGCCTGATCACCGACAACGATGAGACAGCCTATAGGGAGGTCAAAGACCTGACCGTGTGGTGCCAGGACAAAAACCTCTCCCTCAACGTGATCAAGACAAAGGAGATGATTGTGGACTACAGGAAAAGGAGGACCGAGCACGCCCCCATTCTCATCGACAGGGCTGCAGTGGAGCAGGTTGAGAGCTTCAAGTTCCTTGGTGTCCACATCACCAACAAACTAACATGGTACAAGCACACCAAGACGATCGTGAAGAGGGCACAACAAAACCTATCCCCCCTCAGGAGACTGAAAAGATTTGACATGGGTCCTCAGATCCTCAAAAGGTTTTACAGCTGCACCATTGAGAGCATCCTGATGGGTTGCATCACTGCCTGGCATGGCAACTGCTCGGCCTCTGACCGCAAGGCACTACAGAGGGTGGTGCGTACAGCCCAGTACATCACCAGGGCCAAGCTTCCTGCCATCCAGGACCTCTGTACCAGGCGATGTCAGAGGAAGGCCCTAAAAATTGTCAAAGACTCCAGCCACCCTAGTAATTGACTGTTCTCTCTGCTACCGCACGGCAAGCAGTACCGAAGCGCCAAGTCTAGGTCCAAGAGGCTTCTAAACAGCTTCTACCCCCAATCCATAAGACTCCTGAACAGCTAATCAAATGGCTACACAGAATATTTGTTATTTGCCCGTTGCCCTTGATTCTAAGCAATGTTGTGCTGCTATTTTTATTGACTTGGCCAAAGCTTTTGATACGGTAGACCATTCCATTATTATGGGCTGGCTAAGGAGTATTAGTGTCTCTAAGGGGTCTTTGGCCTGGTTTGCTAACTACCTCTCTCAAAAGAGTGCAGTGTATAAAGTCAGAACATCTGCTGTCTCAGCCACTGCCTGTCACCAAGGGAGTACCCCAAGGCTCGATCCTAGGCCCCCACGCTCTTCTCAATTTACATCAACAACATAGCTCAGGCTCAGGTTCAGGAATGGTTAAAAAAAAATCTAACATGGTCCAAGTCTGGTTCATCCTTGGGAGCAATTTCCAAACGCCTGAAGGTACCATGTTCATCTGTACAAACAATAGTACGCAAGTATAAACACCATGGGACCATGCAGCCGTTATACCACTCAGGAAGGAGACGCATTCTGTCTCCTAGAGATGAATGTACTTTTGTGCGAAAAGTGCAAATCAATCCCAGAACAACAGCAAAGGACCTTGTGAAGATCCTGGAGGAAACAGGTACAAAAGTATCTATATCCACAGTAGAACGAGTTATATATCGACATAACCTGAAATGCTGCTCAGCAAGGAAGAAGCCACTGCTCCAAAACCGCCATAAAAAAGCCAGACTACGGTTTGCAACTGCACATGGGGACAAAGATCATACTTTTTGGAGAAATGTCCTCTGGTCTGATGAAACAAAAATATAACTTTTTGGAAAAAGGGGGAGGCTTGCAAGCCTAAGAACACCATCCCAACTGTGAAGCACGGGGGTGGCAGCATCATGTTGTGGGGGTGCTTTGCTGCAGGAGGGACTGGTGCACTTCACAAAATAGATGGCATCATGAGGAGGAAAATGTCAGGAATTGTGAAAAACGGAGTTTAAATGTACTTGGCCAAGGTGTATGTAAACTTCCGACTTCAACTGTATATATTTATGTATATAACATTTTTTTTTTTTATCCCCCGTCCCCGCAGGAGGCCTTTTGCTAGGCTGTCATTGTAAATAATAATTTGTTCTTAACTGACTTGCCAAGTTAAATAAAGGTTCAATAAAATAAATAAATAAATATACTGAACATACCATCTGGTCCGGCCTCTGAGTCGGTCTGATTGGGCTTGAGGGCGAAGTGAAGCTGACACCTGAACATGGCTCTGTCATCCATGTGTATCAGCTCATACACACTCTGGTGCACCACATCAGACTGGACAGAAATATACAGTACCAGTAAAACGTATGGACACACCTACTCATTCAAGGGTTTTTCTTTATTTATTTTTTCTTTATTAAGACATCAACACTATGAAATAACAATTATGAAATCATGTAGTAACCAAAAGTGTTAGTGTTAAACAAATCAAAATATGTTTTATATTTGAGATTCTTCAAAGTAGCCACCATTTGCCTTGATGACAGCTTAGCACACTCTTGGCATTCTCTCAACCAGCTTCATTAGGAATACTTTTCCAACAGTCTTGAAGGAGTTCCCACATATGATGAGCACTTTTTGGCTGCTTTTCCTTCACTCTGCGGTCCAACTCATTCCAAACCATCTCAATTGGGTTGAGGTCGGGTGATTGTGGAGGCCAGGTCATCTGATATAGCACTCCATCACTCTCCTTCTTGGTCAAATAGCCCTTACACAGCCTGGAGGTGTGTTGGGTCATTGTCCTGTTGAAAAACAAATGATAGTCCTACTAAGCACAAACCAGATGGGATGGCGTATCGCTGCAGAATGCTGTGGTAGCCATGCTGGTTAAGTGTGCTTTGAATTCTAAATAAATCACTGACAGTGTCACCAGCAAAGCACCCCCACACCATCACACCTCCTCCTCCATGCTTCACGGTGGGAACCACACATGCAGATATCATCTGTTCACCTACTCTGCATCTCACAAAGATACGGAGGTTGGAACCAAAAATCTTAAATTTGGACTCATCAGACCAAAGAACAGATTTCCACCGGTCTAATTTCCATTGCTCGTGTTTCTTGGCCCAAGCAAGTCTCTTCTTATTATTGGTGTCCTTTAGTAGTGGTTTCTTTGCAGCAATTCGACTATGAAGGCCTGATTGACGCAGTCTCCTCTGAACAGTTGATGTTGAGATGTGTCTGTTACTTGAACTCTGTGAAGCATTTATTTGGGCTGCAATTTCTGAGGCTGGTAACTCTAATGAACTTATCCTCTGCAGCAGAAGTAAATCTGGGTCTTCCTTTCCTGTGGTGGTCCTCATGTGAGCCAGTTTCTTCATAGCGCTTGATGGTTTTTGCCACTGCACTTGAAGAAAATGTAAAAGTTCTTGAGATTTTCCGGATTGATTGACCTTCATGTCTTAAAGTAATGATGGACTGTCATTTCTCTTTGCTTATTTGAGCTGTTCTTGCCATAATATGGATTTGGTATTTTACCAAATAGGGCTATCTTCTGTATACCACCCCTACCTTGTCACAACACAACTGATTGTCTCAAACGCATTAAAGAAGAAAATTACACAAATGGACTTTTAACAAGGCTCACCTGTTAATTGAAATGCATACCACCTTATGAATCTGGTTGAGAGAATGCCAATAGTGTGCAAAGCTGTCATCAAGGCAAAGGGTGGCTACTTTGAAGAATATAAAATATATGTTGATTTGTTTAATACTTTTTTGGTTACTACATGATTCCATATGTGTTATTTCATAGTGTTGATGTCTTCACTATTATTCTACAATGTAGAAAATAGTAAAAATAAAGAAAAACCCTTGAATGAGTAGGTGTGTCCAGACGTTTGACTTCTACTGTGTACATTACTAAACACATTAATACCCGGAGTGATATTCAGAATCCTCAAAGTACAGTTAGTCCTAAATAATGAGATAGAAAGCAGCCTGAGTTGTCAAAATCCTATAATCAATAATCCTACGGTGCATTCGTAAAGTATTCAGACCCCTTGACTTTTACCACATTTTGATACGTTACAACCTCTTTCTAAAATGGATTAAATCTATTTTTCTTCATCAATCTACACACAATACCCATAAGGACAAATCGAAAACAGGTTTTTATAAAAATAAAAAAAAATAGAAATACCTTAGGTACATAAGTATTCAGACCCTTTGCTATGACACTCGAAATTGAGCTCAGGTGCATCCTGTTTCCATTGATCATCCTTGAGATGTTTCTACAACTTGATTGGAGTCCACGTGTAGTAAATAAATTAATTTGATTGGATATGATTAGGAAAGACACACACCTGTCTATATAAGGTCCCACAGTTGACAGTGCGTGTCAGAGTAAAAACCAAGCCATGAGGTCGAAGGAATTGTCCGTAGAGCTCCGAGACAGGATTGTGTCGAGGCACAGATCTATGGAACGGTACCAAAACATTTCTTCAGCATTAAAAGTCCCCAAGATCACAGTGGCCTACATCATTCTTTAATGGAAGAAGTTTGGGACCACCAAGACCAAGCTGGCCGCCGGGCTAAACTGAGCAATTGAGGGAGAAGGGCCTTGGTCAGGGAGGTGACCAAAAACCTGATGGTCACTCTGACAGAGCTCCAGAGTTCCTCTGTGTAGATGCAAGAACCTTCCAGAAGGGCAACCATCTCTGCAGCACTCCACCAATCAGGCCTTTATGGTGGAATGGCCAGACGGAAGCCACTCCTCAATAAAAGGCACATGACAGCCCTCTTAGAGTTTGCCAAAAAGCACCTAATGGACTCTCAGACTATGAGAAACAAGATTCTCTGGTCTGATGAACCCGCGATTGAACTCTTTGGCCTGAATGCCAACCGTCAAGTCTGGAGGAAACATGGCACCATGAAACATGATAGTGGCAGCATCATGCTGAGGGGATGTTTTTCAGCGGCAGGGACTGGGAGACTAGTCAGGGTCGAGGGAAAGATGAACGGAGTAAAGTACAGAGAGATCCTTGATGAAAACCTGCTCCAGTGCGCTCAGGACCTCAGACTGGGGCAAAGGTTCACCTTCCAACAGGACAATGACCCTAAGCACACAGCCAAGACAACGCAGGAGTGGCTTCGGGACAAGTCTATGAATGTCCTTGAGTGGCCCAGCCAGAGCCCGGAATTGAACCCGATCAAACATCTCTGGAGAGAACTGAAAATAGCTTTGCAGCAACACTCCCCATCCAACCTGACAGCTTGAGAGGATCTGTAGAGAAGAATGGGAGAAACTCCCCAAAAAGAAGACTCGAGGCTGTAATCGCTGCCAAAGGTGCTTCAACAAAGTACTGAGTAAAGGGTCTAAATACTTATATAAATGTGATATTTCAGTTTTAAATTTTTTATGTAAAAAAATTTGCTTTGTCATTATGGGGTATTGTGTGTATATTGATATTTAATCAATTTTAGAATAAAGCTGTAATGTAATAACATTTGGAAAAGGTCAAGAGGTCTGAATACTTTCTGAATGCACTGTATAAGCATAATCAATAAGTAATAATCATGTTGTACCTGGTGGAAGCCCAGGTAGTCCTGGATGGTTGGAGAGGCGTAGAAGATAGAGCCATCAGTGGTGACCACCAGGACAAAACCATTCAGAGCCTACACAGAGAGAGAGCACATGAGAAACCCACACACACACACATATATTCATGCACACATACGCACGTACACACACACCACACATACACACACAAGCATGGACACACACAACCATTGTAATCCTAGGGCGGACCGCCTAAGCATTTTTTGGGGTCGCCAAAGTTTAAACAGTGTAAAACGTTTGGTAAAAAGCTTTCAGTGTAAACTTAAATGAATAAAATCAGATATAAAGTATGTGGAACAGATAATGGACCTACATATATTTTTATAATATAATCTTTGTGAACTAACAATCACCAAAATAAAATAAAAGTCAGGGAAAATTGAAAATGATCAAAACAATTAATTTAGCAGTACTAATTTTGTTATTATGTTTGAGCAGAAGAACACAGCAATAGCCATGGCAAAATGCATAAAATTGCAGGAAATTACCTTTAAAACTGCAAAATCCTCTCTCAGCATCATGGCAAAATCCGTCAAATGACAGGAAATGACCTTCTCTCAGCTGCATAGCAAAATATGTAGAATTGTAGGAAATGTGCTTTAAAATGCAAAGACTTCTCTACACCGCCAAGATGGGCGCCTCTAAAATGCTCTACAATTTAGCCGCACCGACAGCCAACTGCACTCATTGCCACGTCCCCTGTCACGCACACCACCTAAGCCCCTTTTTGATGCAGAAAAACCCTACACACAGACTGTATACCTGCAGCAGTAGGTTTCCCTCGGAGAGGCTGACTCCGTCTATAGAAGTGGCTGTCCGTCCGTTCCTCCAGTTCCCACTGAGAGGGGGGGCCGGCCACTCACACTTCTTCTGGAGGGTCGCTGGAACACAGGAGAGGAGAACATGGCTTTGTTCTTAGTCCTTAGATTCACTTCTTAGTCCTTAGATGTACTTCTTGGTTCTTAGATTTCACTTCTTAGTCCTTAGATTTACTTATTTGTTCTTAGTCCTTAAACTTAGTTTTTAGATTTAGTTCTTAGTCCTTAGCAGTGTTTCCGCTGCAATCAATGCCGCCACGCCCCGAAAATATGTAACATTAAAAAAATAGTACCTCTTATAACAGCTAATGGACAATGCCATGGGGATGGTAACTGGACTAATCTAATTTCACAGAAAATGTAACTGAAAAAAGGATTGTGTATTTTTGAAGATGCTGGAACAGTCCACATTTACTTTTCCTCTGCAAACAAAACAAGTAATGAATATAAAAATCAGACAACCCCATAGTAGAATAGTTTATCTATTTACCTAATCGGCGTGTTGTTGTGTGTTCTATGCAAGATAAATATTCCTCTCGATGGCACATTTAAGTTACGAGTGGCATAGGGAGAGAATTCCCAGAATCGAATTTAGTCTGATCAAGACGAAGGAGATGATTGTAGACTACAGGAAAAGGAGGACCGAGCACGCCCCCATTCTCATCGACGGGGCTGCAGTGGAGCAGGTTAAGGGCTTCAAGTTCCTTGGTGTCCACATCACCAACAAACTATCATGGTCCAAACAGACTAAGACAGTCGTGAAGAGGGCACGACATAGCCTATTTGGCATGGGTCCACAGATCCTCAAAAGGTTCTACAGCTGCACCATCGAGAGCATCCTGACTGGTTGCATCACTGCCTGGTAAGGCAACTGCTCGGCCTCCGTACATCACTGGGGCCAAGCTTCCTGCCATCCAGGAGCTCTATACCAGGCGGTGCCACCCTAGTCATGCACTGTTCTCTCTGTACCGCACGGCAAGCGTTATCGGAGCGCCAAGTCTAGGTCACTGCCAAGTGTAAGAGGAGACCTTGAAAATTTTAGCCCTTCGGCTGCTGCCATTGAAGTGCCCATCCATGAAGGCTCAAGGTCATTGGCCACAGACAAAATGACATCAAATCACATTATATGTACAGTAGCTTTGATTGGACTGATCATGTCAACATCATACTTCCACAATCTTAGCTAGCAGTCATCATCATGAATCAGGTCGACAATCTACTGGCAAATACTTTTTAATCCTTGTCATATGAAGAGAAATAATGAAGGGAAATTATAAATAAAAACATATTGGTGCTCATCGGCCATTGGACATAAACATTACACAACAAGTTGGAAATCGTAAATTCAACGAGTGGTTTGGAAGGAATCAGCGACAGTGGCTCTTTGGTTCCAAGTCTGGGATTAAGGGGCTTTTTTGAAATTTAAAATGATAAAACATTCAACATTGGACATGCTGTCAATGAAGCATGATTTGTGCCGCACTCAAAACAACTGTTAACTCGGAGGACCACCGTGCCACCTTCCTGTTCAAGTGAGCACAGCATGAACAATGTGAGTCCAAAGATTTATTGTATGCTGCTTCATAAATGATGTAATATGCCAGGGAGATATATATACTGTATATACAGTATATACTGTAGCTAAGAAAGTAATACTAAGTGTATGTTGTGTAGAAAGATGTTAGTAGCCCATGTGCCTCACCTTAATAATTTGGTCTATTTACCCCTCTTAGTTTTCACCTACTGTTCTAACTGTTCTACTGTAGCCTATAACTTGTTTTAGAGAAATGTAATCATCGAATATTGTAAGAGCTTTCATTGTCTGCTTATATGCCCCCTTTATTTATCCTATGGTTCTGACTTGGTGTACAGGGAGAATGCTGTAAGAATGGCCCATGTTCTGAATTCGGTCCCTGTACATTTCAAAAGTGCTAAACAAATAGTTATATTGACTAACGTTACATCCGTCCTAGCTCACTCATTAATTAATGTCTTAATCAAAATTACGGATTGCCTCTTATCCGCTCGTTGTCCCCCTGTGCCATAGTTTGTACATCTCAATTGTCATTCGAAACCACATTTATTTAAGCTAGTCAGCCATATCAGCTATGTTTTTAAAAGGCAGTAAATGAGGCTGAATGAACTGTTGATAGCCAGGTGTAGCAGTGGTAAGATGTTGGGGCAGCTTTATGTAGGCCCTACCAGTTTGTGGGCACCGCTTGTCACCGTTATAGTGCAATTCATGTATTGTTTAGTGTTGTGTTGTGTAGTGGCTTTGCTGGCATGCATCACACTTTTTAATCTTTTGCCCCACCAAGATTTATATGCTAAAATCGCCACTGGCTACATTTATTAAGTAGGCTACTCAAACTTTACCAGCTGCATCGGTTTACACTTTATATGGCCTGTGTATGGTCAAATGAACGAAAGCCTCAAATAATTAACTGAAAGGGCCTCCCGGGTGGCGCAGTGGTCTAGGGCACTGCATCGCAGCGC
Organism: Salvelinus alpinus; assembly: GCF_045679555.1. Classification (NCBI taxonomy): domain Eukaryota; kingdom Metazoa; phylum Chordata; class Actinopteri; order Salmoniformes; family Salmonidae; genus Salvelinus; species Salvelinus alpinus. Next base: position 103,758,983 of record NC_092086.1, read on the forward strand.
TAGCTGTGCCACCAGAGACTCTGGGATCGCGCCCAGGCTCTGTCGTAGCCAGCCGCGACCGGGAGGTCCGTGGGGCGACGCACAATTGGCCTAGCGTCGTCCGGGTTAGGGAGGGTTTGGCCGGTAGGGATATACATGTCTCATCGCGCACCAGTGACCCCTGTGGCGGGCCGGGCGAAGTGCGCGCTAACCAAGGTAGCCAGCAGCACGGTGTTTCCTCCGACACATTGGTGCGGCTGGCTTCCGGGTTGGAGGCGCGCTGTGTTAAGAAGCAGTGCGGCTTGGTTGGGTTGTGTTTCGGAGGACGCATGGCTTTCGACCTTCGTCTCTCCCGAGCCCGTACGGGAGTTGTAGCGATGAGACAAGATAGTAATTACTAACAATTGGATACCACGAAATTGGGGAGAAAAAGGGGATAAAATGAAGGAAAAAAAAGTTTTTTTTTAAATGAAAAAAAATATTATAATAATTAACTGAATTATCTAAAACAAATAGGCCTACCTGCTTGCACTATGTGCAGGGTGTGTAACCATCTACCCCGTTGTTGTCCTTCCAAACTGGGGATTGCCCTCGCACAGCACCTGTTGCCACAATGATGTTGTAGCCTCTTCACTGATCATAACCTTTCTTTTCATTTCTCCGGTAAGGCCTACGTTTGCCATTTTAGCGTGAGCCAGGCTATCCAGTGAAGTTGGCCATTTTAGCGTGAGCTAGGCTATCCAGTGAAGTTGGCCATTTTAGCGTGAGCTAGGCTATCCAGTGAAGTTGGCCATTTTAGCGTGAGCTAGGCTATCCAGTGAAGTTGGCCATTTTAGCGTGAGCTAGGCTATCCAGTGAAGTTGGCCATTTTAGCGTGAGCTAGGCTATCCAGTGAAGTTGGCCATTTTAGCGTGAGCTAGGCTATCCAGTGAAGTTGGCCATTTTAGCGTGAGCTAGGCTATCCAGTGAAGTTGGCCATTTTAGCGTGAGCTAGGCTATCCAGTGAAGTTGGCCATTTTAGAGTGAGCTAGGCTATCCAGTGAAAGTGAACTTGGCAACATGTCTTATTTTCACGTGGGGAGAGGGAACATAAGCTCTGCGCGAGGACAAATTGGAACGTTTTAGCACCACACAAATAAGGGACAGTTCACGGCTCCACACACTCACTCTTAATGCATGTGTGGCTGGTAGCCTTAGGTCTGCCTCACCGCTCACATAATGGAATTCGCAACACAACAAGCTCCTGGGTTATTAAAAAGTGTATTATCTTGATTTAATAATTTTACACATTTACAAATAATTGTACCAATATGTTACACTGCTCATTTTTGGAGGTGGAAATTATGTCAGCATAATTTTATTTTGGAGTAAAATGTCCTTTTAAAAAGTCACCAGAACTCAATCCTTCTACATAATAATTATCCGAGGGGGGGACTTCAACCCCCCCATCCGCACCCTTTTCCCCACATGGCCAATTGTTTTTCCCAGAGGAAACACTGGTCCTCAGATTTAGTTCTTAGTCCTTAGATTTAGTTGCAGTGTACAGTCCACACCATAGACAGAGAGGAGACAGGACTGTCTGGAGCCTTTGTGAGTCAGACCAAGACTCAACTCATGACAGCAAAATGTACGGTTACCCAGAACAACACCAAGGCCTGCCAAAGACTGGGATGATCATTTCCACAGTCTTTAATAAATGTACTACAACTGAGAGCTACTGTGATGTACAGCTTGGCATAAGCTCTATACTGTACATACATTTCACATCAAAGAGACAAGTCAATCATCATCAATTATCCTACATAACATTCTGCCAAGTCCTGAGAGACACAGACTTTATGGTTTTCTCATCAACAAACCACCCACACAGTCTACTCTACACAGACTGTAGGATAGATCCACACACAGTCAGAATGTCATTACATTAACTCAACTAATCTCCACTGATTGAACAAACCTTCAAGAGCCACAGACAGACAGACAGACAGACAGACAGACAGACAGACAGACAGACAGACAGACAGACAGACAGACAGACAGACAGACAGACAGACAGACAGACTCTATATGAGATTTTTGACGTCAGGTGTCCCGATGAGAGCGGATATGTGCTAGATGTCTCCACAGCCACATTCTAGATTCCATGTTTCTGCTATTCTTAGGATGGTCGCTAACTACAGAGTACAAACAATACACTGATAATCATTATCATTGCATCCCTGATCATGGTTCACTGGGCTATTTCTGGAACAAACAGAGTATCAGTGACTTCCTACAGGGCTAACACAAACATGTGTGCATGTACACACACGCATACACACACACAGACACACACAAACACCTGCAGTGATTCCATTTGTAAGTAGGACAAAAGGACACAAAAGAAAGCAGAGAAAATGGTCAACGCTTCATATCAGCAGTGTGTATGTATGTATGTATGTATGTATGTATGTATGTATGTATGTATGTATGTATGTATGTATGTATGCATGTATGTATGTATGTATGTATGTATGTATGTATGTATGTATGTATGTATGTATGTATGTATGTATGTATGTATGTATGTATGCATGTATGTATGCATGTATGTACAGTTGAAGCCGGAAGTTTACATACACCTTAGCCAAATACATTTAAACTCAGTTTTTTCACAATTCTTGCCATTTATTCCAAGTAAGAATTCCCTGTCTTAGGTCAGTTAGGATCACCACTTTATTTTTAAAATGTCAGAATAATAGTAGAGAGAATGATTTATTTCAGCTTTTATTTCTTTCATCACATTCCCAGTGGGTCAGAAGTTTACATACACTCAATTAGTATTTGGTAGCATTGCCTTTAAATTGTTTAACTTGGGTCAAAAGTTTCAGGTAGCCTTCCACAAGCTTCCCACAATAAGTTGGGTGAATTTTAGCCCATTCCTCCTGACAGAGCTGGTGTAACTGAGTCAGGTTTGTAGGCCTCCTTGCTCGCACACGCTTTTTCAGTTCTGCCCACAAATTTTCTATAGGACTGAGGTCAGGGCTTTGTGATGGCCACTCTAATACCTTGACATTGTTGTCCTCAAGCCATTTTGCCACAACTTTGGAAGTATGCTTGGGGTCATTGTCCATTTGGAAGACCCATTTGCGAACAAGCTTTAACTTCCTGACTGATGTCTTGAGATGATGTGGATATATTGAAGCAACATTTCCCTTCCTTATGGTGCCATCTAGTTTGTGAAGTGCACCAGTCCCTCCTGCAGCAAAGCACCCCCAAAACATGATGCTGTACCCCCGTGCTTCACGGTTGGGATGGTATTCTTCGGCTTGCAAGCCACCCCCTTTTTCCTTCAAACATAACGATGGTCATTATGGCCGAACAGTTCTATTTTTGTTTCATCAGACCAGAGGACATTTCCCCAAAAAGTACGATCTTTGTCCCCATGTGCAGTTTCAAACCGTAGTCTGGCTTTTTTATGCCGGTTTGGGAGCCATGGCTTCTTCCTTGCTGAGCGGCATTTCAGGTTATGTCAATATAAGACTCATTTTACTGTGGATATACAGTGGGGCAAAAACGTATTTAGTCAGCCACCAATTGTGCAAGTTCTCCCACTTAAAAAGATGAGAGAGGCCTGTAATTTTCATCATAGGTACACTTCAACTATGACAGACAAAATGAGAAAAAATAATCCAGAAAATCACATTGTAGGATTTTTAATGAATTTATTTGCAAATTATGGTGGAAAATAAGTATTTGGTCAATAACAAAAGTTTCTCAATACTTTGTTATATACACGTTGTTGGCAATGACAGAGGTCAAACGTTTTCTGTAAGTCTTCACAAGGTTTTCACACACTGTTGCTGGTATTTTGGCCCATTCCTCCATGCAGATCTCCTCTAGAGCAGTGATGTTTTGGGGCTGTTGCTGGGCAACACGGACTTTCAACTCCCTCCAAAGATTTTCTATGGGGTTGAGATCTGGAGACTGGCTAGGCCACTCCAGGACCTTGAAATGCTTCTTACGAAGCCACTCCTTCGTTGCCCGGGCGGTGTGTTTGGGATCATTGTCATGCTGAAAGACCCAGCCACGTTTCATCTTCAATGCCCTTGCTGATGGAAGGAGGTTTTCACTCAAAATCTCACGATACATGGCCCCATTCATTCTTTCCTTTACACAGATCAGTCGTCCTGGTCCCTTTGCAGAAAAACAGCCCCAAAGCATGATGTTTCCACCCCCCATGCTTCACAGTAGGTATGGTGTTCTTTGGATGCAACTCAGCATTCTTTGTCCTCCAAACACGACGAGTTGAGTTCTTACCAAAAAGTTTTATTTTGGTTTCATCTGACCATATGACATTCTCCCAATCTTCCTCTGGATCATCCAAATGCTCTCTAGCAAACTTCAGACGGGCCTGGACATGTACTGGCTTAAGCAGGGGGACACGTCTGGCACTGCAGGATTTGAGTCTCTGGCGGCGTAGTGTGTTACTGATGGTAGGCTTTGTTACTTTGGTCCCAGCTCTCTGCAGGTCATTCACTAGGTCCCCCCGTGTGGTTCTGGGATTTTTGCTCACCGTTCTTGTGATCATTTTGACCCCACAGGGTGAGATCTTGCGTGGAGCCCCAGATCGAGGGAGATTATCAGTGGTCTTGTATGTCTTCCATTTCCTAATAATTGCTCCCACAGTTGATTTCTTCAAACCAAGCTGCTTACCTATTGCAGATTCAGTCTTCCCAGCCTGGTGCAGGTCTACAATTTTGTTTCTGGTGTCCTTTGACAGCTCTTTGGTCTTGGCCATAGTGGAGTTTGGAGTGTGACTGTTTGAGGTTGTGGACAGATGTCTTTTATACTGATAACAAGTTCAAACAGGTGCCATTAATACAGGTAACGAGTGGAGGACAGAGGAGCCTCTTAAAGAAGAAGTTACAGGTCTGTGAGAGTCAGAAATCTTGCTTGTTTGTAGGTGACCAAATACTTATTTTCCACCATAATTTGCAAATAAATTCATAAAAAATCCTACAATGTGATTTTCTGGATTTTTTTTCTCATTTTGTCTGTCATAGTTGAAGTGAACCTATGATGAAAATTACAGGCCTCTCTCATCTTTTTAAGTGGGAGAACTTGCACAATTGGTGGCTGACCAAATACTTTTTTGCCCCACTGTAGATACTTTTTACCGGTTTCCTCCAGCATCTTCACAAGGTCCTTTGCTGTTGTTCTGGGATTGATTTACACTTTTTGTACGTTCATCTCCAGGAGACAGAACGCATATTCTTCCCTGAGCAGTATGACAGCTGTGTGGTCAAATGGTGTTTATATTTGTGTACTATTGTTTGTACAGATGAACGTGGTACCTTCAGGCATTTGGAAATTGCTCCCAAGGATGACTCAACAATTTTTTTCTGAGGTCTTGGCTGATTTCTTTTGATTTTCCCATGATGTCAAGCAAAGAAGCACTGAGTTTGAAGGTAGGCCTTGGAATACATCCACAGGTACACCTCCAATTGACTCAAATTATGTCAATTAGCCTATCAGAAGCTTCTGAAGCCATGACATCATTTTCTGGTATTTTCCAAGCTGTTTAAAGGCACAGTCAACATAGTGTATGTAAACTTCTGACCCACTGGAATTGTGATACAGTGAATTATAAGTGAAATAATCTGTCTGTGAACAATTGTTGGAAAAATTACTTGTGTCATACACAAAGTAGATGTCCTAACCGACTTGCCAAAACTCTAGTTTGTTAACAAGAAATTTGTGGAGTGGTTGAAAATCGATTTTTAATGACTCCAACCTCAGTGTATGTAAACTTCTGACTTCAACTGTATATATAAACTCAGTAAAAAAAGAAACTTCCTCTCACTGTCAACTGCGTTAATTTTCAGCAAACTTAAAACCTCTCTTGGGTACGTGAGACGTTAGCACCCCACCTCTTCAACAGCCAGTGAAACTGTTGGGCGCCAAATTCAAATACAGAAATACTCATTATAAAAATTCAGAAAACAAAACATATTTTACATAGGTTTAAAGATTAACTTCTTGTGAATCCAACCACGGTGTCAGATTTAAAAAATGCTTTACGGCGAAAGCATACCTTACGATTATTTGAGAACATAGCCCAGCAGACAAATAATTACAAACAGTAACCAGCCAAGTAGAACAGTTACATAAGTCAGAAATAGAGATAAAATTAATCCCTTACCTTTGATGATCTTCATATGGTTGCAGTCAGCAGACATTCATTTACTCAATAAATGTTCCTTTTGTTCGATAAAGTCTCTTTATATCCAAAAACCTCAGTTTTGTTAGCGCGTTTTCTTCAGTAATCCACAGGCTCAAACGCAGTCAAAACAGGCAGACAAAAAAATCCTAATTGTATCCGAAAAGTTCATAGAAACATGTCAAACGATGTTTATATTCAATCCTCAGGTTGTTTTTAGCCTAAATAATCGATAATATTTCAACCGGACAATAACGTTGTCAATATGAAAGGTAAACAAGAAAGGCACTCTCTCGGTCTCGCGCATGAAAAAGCTCTGTGACACTTTAGGGTCCACTCATTCAGACTGCTCTTACTTCCTCATTTTTCAGAATACAAGCCTGAAACAATTTCTAAAGACTGTTGACATCTAGTGGAAGGCATAGGAACTGCAATTTGAGTCCTAAGTCAATGGATACTGTAATGGCATTGAATAGAAAACTACAAAACCAAAAAAATAACTACTTCCCGAATGGATTCCCGAATAGATTCCCGAATGGATTTTTCTCAGGTTTTTGCCTGCCAAATCAGTTCTGTTATACTCACAGACACTATTTTAACAGTTTTGGAAACTTTAGAGTGTTTTCTATCCAAATCTTCTGGGCCCGAGAAGCAGGCAGTTTAATTTGGGCATGCTTTCATCCAAAATTCCGAAAGCTGCCCCCTACCCTAGAGAAGTTTAACATGTGTAAATATTTGTATGAACATAACAAGATTCAACAACTGAGACATAAACTGAACAAGTTCCACAGACATGTGACTACCATAAATTGAATAATGTGTCCCTGAACAAAGGGGGGATCAAAATCAAAGTAACAGTCAGTATCTGGTGTGGCCACCAGCTGCATTAAGTACTGCAATGCATCTCCTCCTCATGGACTGCACCAGATTTGCCAGTTCTTGCTGTGAGATGTTAACCCACTCGTCCACCAAGGCACCTGCAAGTTCCCGGACATTTCTGGGGGGAATAGCCCGAGCCCGAGCCCTCCGATCCAACAGGTCCCAGATGTGCTCAATGGGATTGAGATCCTGGCTCATCGCTGGCCATGGCAGAACACTGACATTCCTGTCTTGCAGGAAATCACGCACAGAACGAGCAGTATGGCTGGTGGAATTTTCATGCTGGAGGGTAATGTCAGGATGAGCCTGCAGGAAAGGTACCACATGAGGGAGGAGGATGTCTTCCCTGTAACGCACAGAGTTGAGATTGCCTGCAATGACAACAAGCTCGGTCCGATGATGCTGTGACACACCACCCCAGACCATGACGGCCCCTCCACCTCCAAATCGATCCATCTACAGAGTACAGGCCTAGGTGTAACGCTCATTCCTTCGACGATAAACGCAAATCCGACCATCACCCCTGTTGAGACAAAACCGCGACTCGTCAGTGAAGAGCACTTTTGCCAATCCTTTTGTGCGTTCCTTGTTTAACTCAGGCAGTTGTTGTTGCCATCCTGTACCTGTACTGCAGGTGTGATGTTCGGATGTACCGATCCTGTGCAGGTGTTGTTACACGTGGTCTGTCACTGCGAGGATGATCAACTGTCCGTCCTGTCTTGAAGCTGTAGCGCTACAGGGAGCTGTAGCGCTTAAAAATAAAAAATAAAAAAACCCTGGAATGAGTAGGTGTGTCCAAACTTTTGACTGGTACTGTACCTTATTTACAAGTATTCGGACCCTTTGCTATGAGACTCGAAATTGAGCTCAGGTGCATCCTGTTTCCATTGATCATCCTTGAGATGATTCTACAACTTGATTGGAGTCCACCTGTGGTAAACTCAAAAGTATTCAGACCCCTTGACATTTTCCTATTTTGTTACATTGATTAAATAGTTTTTTCCCCTCATTAATCTACACACAATACCCCATAATGACAAAGCAAAAACAGGTTTTTAGAAATGTTCGCTAATTTATATATATACACAAAAACATATATATAGATAACATTTACATAAGTATTCAGACCCTTTACTCAGTACTTTATTTAAGCACCTTTGGCAGCGATTACAGCCTCGAGTCTTCTTGGGTATGATGCTACAAGCTTAGCGCACCTGCAATTGGGAGTTTCTCCCATTCTTCTCTGCAGATCCTTTGTCAGGTTGGATGGGGAGCTGTTCGATGGGGTTCGCGCTCTGGCTGGGCCACTCAAGGACATTCAGAGACTTGTCTCGAAGCCACTCCTGCATTGTCTTGACTGTGTGCTTAGGGTCGTTGTCCTGTCGGAAGGTGAACCTTCGCCCCAGTCTGAGGTCCTAAGCGCTCCGGAGAAGGTTTTCATGAAGGATCTCTCCATTCATCTTTTCCTTGATCCTGACTAGTCTCCCAGTCCCTGCCGCTGAAAAACATCCCCACAGCATGATGCTGCCACCACCATACTTCACCGTAGGGATGGTGCCAGGTTTCCTCCAGACGTGATGCTTGGCAATCAGGCCAAAGAGTTGATCTTGGTTTCATCAGACCAGAGAATCTTGTTTCTCATGGTCTGAGAGTCTTTAGTTGCCTTTTGGCAAACTCCCAAGTGGGCTGTCAGGTGCCATTTACTGAGGAGTGGCTTCCGTCTGGCCACTCTACCATAAAAGCCTGATTGGTGGAGTGCTGCAGAGATGGTTGTCCTTTTGGAAGGTTCTCCTATCTCCACAGAGGAACTCTAGAGCTCTGTCAGAGTGACGATCAGGTCTTGTTGGTTCCAAACTTATTCCATTTAAGAATGATGGAGGCCACTGTGTTCTTGAGGACTTTCAATGCTGCAGACATGTTTTGGTACCCTTCCCCAGATCTGTGCCTGGACACAATCCTGTCTCAGAGCTCTAAGGACAATTCCTTCGACCTCATGGCTTGGTTATTGCTCTGACATGCACTGTCAATTGTGGAAGTTTATATAGACAGGTGTGTGCCATTCCAAATCATATCTAATCAATTGAATTTACCACAGGTGGACTCCAATCAAGCTGTAGGAACATCTCAAGGATGATCAATGGAAACAGGATGCACCTGAGCTCAATTTCGTGTCTCATATCAAAGGGTCTGAATACTTATGTAAATAAGGTATTTCTGTTTTTATTTTTTTATAAATTAGCAAACCATTCTAAAAACCTGTTTTCGCTTTGGCATTATGGGGTAATGTGTGAAGATTGCTGAGGATTTTATATTTATTTAATACATTTTAGAATAAGGCTGTAACGTAATGAAATGTGGAAAAAGTCAAAGTCTGAATGCTTTCCGAAGGCATGGTATATATTTACATTCTGGACTCTTACATTGCTCATTCTAATATTTATATGTTTCTTAATCCCTTCTTTTTATTTATTTGATTTGTGTTTATTGTTTTGTATTGTTAGGTATTACTGCACTGTTGGAACTAGGAACATAAGCATTTTGCTACACCCACGATGACATCTGCAAAATATGTGTACGCGACCAATAAAATTTGATTTGATTTGTAGGCTAACTTAACTTTCCTTTCTAGCTGACTGCTAAAGCTAACATAAATTCACTAACCTTGTGCTTTGTTTGTGATAATATGAACACCATAAAGGCAAAATATGCTGATTGCAAAGCTGATTGCCATCCAAAACTTTATTAATTCACTTATTCGGTCTCTCACGTCTCTCCCAAATATTATATATTGCCTCAGGGAACTGACAGCCTCGTGAATGATGTTATTAGTCTCGAGGTTTTGCTCGCCTGAGGTAGAGTATCTCATTATAAGCTGTAGACCACACTATCTACCTAGAAAGTTTTCATCTGTATTTTTTGTAGCTGTCTACATACCACCACAGATTGATGCTGGCACTAAGACTGCACTCAATGAGCTGTATTCCGCCATACGCAAACAGGAAAACGCTCATCCAGAAGTGGCGCTCCTAGTGGCTGGAAACTTAAATCCATTTTACCAAATTTCTATCAGCATGTTAAATGTGCAATCAGAGGGAAAAAAACTCGAGGCCACCTTTACTCCACACACAGTACAAAGCTCTCCCTCGCACTCCATTTGGCAAATCTGACCAAAATTCTATCCTCCTGATTCCTGCTTACAAGCAAAAATTAAAGCAGGAAGCACCAGTGACTAGATCAATAAAAAAGTGGTCAGATGAAGCAGATGGCATTGAGGAGTACACCACATCAGTCATTGGCTTCATAAATAAGTGCATCGATGACGTCGTCCCCAAAGTAATCGTACGTACATACCCCAACCTGAAGCCATGGATTACAGGCAACATCCGCACTGAGCTAAAGGCTAAAGCTGCTGCTGTCAATGAGCAGGACTCTAACCCGGAAGCTTATAAGAAATCCCGCTATCCCCTCCGACGAACCATCAAACAGGCAAAGCATCAATACAGGACTAAGATCGAATCGTACTACATCAGCTCCGACGCTTGTTGGATGTGGCAGGGCTTGCAAACCATTACAAACTACAAAGGGAAGCACAGCCGAGAGCTGCCCAGTGACACAAGCCTACCAGACAAGCTAAACTACTTCTATGCTCGCTTCGAGGCAAATAACACGGAAACATGCATGAGAGCACCAGCTGTTCTGAACGACTGTTTGATCACGCTCTCCGCAGCAGATGTGAGTAAGACCTTTAAACAGGTCAACATTCACAAGGCCGCAGGGCCAGACGGATTACCAGGACGTGTACTGCGAGCATGCGCTGACCAACTGGCAAGTGTCTTCACTGACATTTTCAACCTCTCCCTTTCTGAGACCACCATAGTCCCTGTGTCCAAGAACACTGCCTAAATGACTACCGACCAGTAGCACTCACATCAGTAGCCATGAAGTGCTTTGAAAGGCTGGTCATGGCTTACATCAACACCATTATCCCAGAAACCCTAGACCCACTCCAATTTGCATACCGTCCTAACAGGTCCACAGATGATGCAATCTCTATTGCACTCCACACTGCCCTTTCCCACCTGGACAAAAGGAACACCTACATGAGAATCCTCCATGACGGTCCGCCTCCAGGTGGTAAGGGTAGGTAACATCACATCCGCCACGCTGATCCTCAACACAGGGGCCCCTCGGGGGTGCGTGCTCAGTCCCCTCCTGTACTCCCTGTTCACTCATGACTGCATGCCTAGGCATGACTCCAACACCATCATTAAGTTTGCTGATGACACAACAGTGGTAGGCCTGGTCACCGACAACGACGAGATAGCCTATACGGAGGAGGTCAGAAACCTGGCCGAGTGGTGCCAGGACAAAAATCTCTCCCTCAACATGATCAAGACAAAGGAGATGATTGTGGACGACAGGAAAAGGAGGACCAAGCACGCCCCCATTCTCATTGACGGGGCTGTAGGGAAGCAGGTTGAGAGCTTCAAGTTCCTTGGTGTCCACATCACCAACAAACTAACATGGTCCAAGCACACCAAGACAGTTGTGAAGAGGGCACGACAAAACCTATTCCCCCTTAGGAGACTGAAAAGATTTGGCATGGGTCCTCAGATCCTCAAAAGGTTCTACAGCTGCACCATCGATAGCATCCTGACTGGTTCCATCACTGCCTGGTATGGCAACTGCTCGGCCTCCGACCGCAAGGCACTAGAGAGGGTAGTGCATACAACCTAGTACATCACTGGGGCCAAGCTTCCTGCCATCCAGGACCTCTATACCAGGCGGTGTCAGAGGAAGGCCCTAAAAATTGTCATAGACTCCAGCCACCCTAGTCATAGACTGTTCTCTCTGCTACCGCACGGCAAGCAGTACCAGAGAGCCAAGTCTAGTTCCAAGAAGCTTCCAAACAGCTTCTACCCCCAAGGCATAAGACTCCTGAACATCTAATCAAATGGCTACCCAGACTATTTGCATTGCCCACCCCATCTTTTACGCCGCTGCTACTCTCTGTTATTATCTATGCATAGTCACTTTAATAACTCTACCTACATGTACATATTACCTCAATTACCTCGACTAACCGGTGCCCCCGCACATTGACTCTTTCCTGTACCCCCTGTATATAGTTTCGCTATTGCTATTTTACTGCTGCTCTTTAATTACCTGTTCCTTTTATTTACTGTAGTGTAGTCTCTCCCCCTAATGTGTTAGTGTTGTCACAATACCAGCATTTTGACTTCGATACCAGGTTTAGTATGTGTGTGTGTATATAAACTGCTGTGTGTGTGTGTGTGTGTGTGTGTATTTTTATAAACTATTTACATGTGTAAATATTTGTATGGACATAACAAGATTCAACAACTGAGACATAAACTGAACAAGTTCCACAGACATGTGACTAACAGAAATTGAATATTGTGTCGCTGAACAAAGGGAGGGGTCAAATCACGCACAGAACGAGCAGTATGGCTGGTGGCATTGTCGATAAGAAACAATACTGTGTAGCCGTATTCATTGACCTGGCCAAGGCTTTCGACTCTGTCAATCACCACATCCTCATCGGCAGACTCGATAGCCTTGGTTTCTCAAATGATTGCCTCGCCTGGTTCACCAACTACTTCTCTGATAGAGTTCAGTGTGTCAAATCGGAGGGCCTGTTGTCCGGGCCTCTGGCAGTCTCTATGGGGGTGCCACAGGGTTCAATTCTTGGACCGACTCTCTTCTCTGTATACATCAATGATGTCGCTCTTGCTGCTGGTGAGTCTCTGATCCACCTCTACGCAGAAGACACCATTCTGTATACTTCTGGCCCTTCTTTGGACACTGTGTTAACAACCCTCCAGACGAGCTTCAATGCCATACAACTCTCCTTCCATGGCCTCCAATTGCTCTTAAATACAAGTAAAACTAAATGCATGCTCTTCAACCGATCGCTGCCTGCACCTGCTCGCCCGTCCAAAATGGACGGTTCTGACTTAGAATATGTGGACAACTACAAATACTTAGGTGTCTGGTTAGACTGTAAACTCTCCTTCCAGACTCACATCAAACATCTCCAATCTAAAGTTAAATCTAGAATTGGCTTCCTATTTCGCAACAAAGCATCCTTCACTCATGCTGCCAAACATACCCTTGTAAAACTGACCATCCTACCGATCCTTTCGACTTCGGCGATGTCATTTACAAAATAGCCTCCAATACCCTACTCAATAAATTGGATGCAGTCTATCACAGTGCCATCCGTTTTGTCACCAAAGCCCCATATACTACCCACCACTGTGACCTGTACGCTCTCGTTGGCTGGCCCTCGCTTCATACTCGTCGCCAAACCTACTGGCTCCAGGTCATTTACAAGACCCTGCTAGGTAAAGTCCCCCCTTATCTCAGCTCGCTGGTCACCATAGCAGCACCCACCTGTAGCACGCGCTCCAGCAGGTATATCTCTCTGGTCACCCACAAAACCAATTCTTCCTTTGGCCGCCACTCCTTCCAGTTCTCTGCTGCCAATGACTGGAATGAACTACAAAAATCTCTGAAACTGGAAACACTTATCTCCCCCACTAGCTTTAAGCACCAGCTGTCAGAGCAGCTCACAGATTACCGCACCTGTACATAGCCCATCAATAATTTAGCCCAAACAACTACCTCTCCCCCTACTGTATTTATTTATTTTGCTCCTTTGCACCCCATTATTTCTATCTCTACTTTGCACATTCTTCCACTGCAAATCTACCATTCCAGTGTTTTACTTGCTATATTGTATTTACTTCGCCACCATGGCCTTCTTTTTACCTTTACCTCCCTTATCTCACCTCATTTGCTCACATTGTATATATACTTATTTTTCTACTGTATTATTGACTGTATGTTTGTTTTACTCCATGTGTAACTCTGTGTTGTTGTATGTGTCGAACTGCTTTGCTTTATCTTGGCCAGCTCGCAATTGTAAATGAGAACTTGTTCTCAACTTGCCTACCTGGTTAAATAATGTTGAAAAAAAATGTTAAAAAAAAATGCTGGAGGGTCATGTCAGGATGAGCCTGCAGGAAGGGTACCACGAGGGAGGAGGATGTCTTCCTTGTAACGCACAGAGGTGAGATTGCCTGCAATGACAACAAGCTTAGTCCGTTGATGCTGTGACACACCGCCCCAGACCATGACGGACCCTCCACCTCCAAATTGATCACGCTACACTCATTCCTTCAACGATAAACGCGAATCCGACTATCACCCCTGATGAGACAAAACCGCAAATTGTCAGTGAAGAGCACTTTTTGCCAGTCCTGTCTGGTCCAGCGACGGTGGGTTTGTGCCCATAGGCGACGGTGTTGCTGGTGATGTCTGGTGAGGACCTGTCTTACAACAGGCCTACAAGCCCTCAGTCCAGCCTCTCTCAGCCTATTGCGGACAGTCTGAGCACTGATGGAGGGATTGTGCATTCCTGGTGTAACTCGGGCAGTTGTTGTTGCCATCCTGTACCTGTCCCGCAGGTGTGATGTTCGGATGTACCGATCCTGTGCAGGTGTTGTTACACGTGGTCTGCCACTGCGAGGACGATCAGCTGTCCGTCCTGTCTCCCTGTAGAGCTGTCTTAGGCGTCTTAGGCGTACAGACATTGCAATTTATTGCCCTGGCCACATCTGCAGTCCTCATGCCTCCTTGCAGCATGCCTAAGGCACGTTCACGAAGATGAGCAGGGACCCTGGGCATCTTTCTTGTGGTGTTTTTCAGAGTCAGTAGAAAGGCCTCTTTAGTGTCCTAAGTTTTCATAACCGTGACCTTAATTGCCTACCGCCTGTAAGCTGTTAGTGTCTTAACGACCGTTCCACAGGTGCATGTTCATTAATTGTTTATGGTTCACTGAACAAGCATGGGAAACAGTGTTTAAACCCTTTACAATGAAGATCTGTGAAGTTATTTGGATTTTTACAAATTATCTTTGAAAGACAGGGTCCTGAAAAAGGGACGTTTCTTTTTTTGCTGAGTTTACATAGGCGTACAGAGGCCCATTGTCAGCAACCATCACTCCTGTGTACCAATGGCACGTTGTGTTAGCTAATCCAAGTTTAGCATTTTTAAAGTCTAATTGATCATTAGAAAAACCTTTTGCAATTATGTTAGCACAGCTGAAAACTGTTGTTCTGATTAAAGAAGCAATAAAACTGGCCTTCTTTAGACTAGTTGAATATCTGGAGCATCAGCATTTGTGGGTTCGATTACAGGCTCAAAATGGCCAGAAACAAAGACCTTTTTTCTGAAACTCGTCAGTCTATTCTTGTTCTGAGAAATGAAGGCTATTCCATGCCAGAAATTGCCAAGAAACTGAAGATCTCGTACAGCGCTGTATATTGCTCCCTTCACAGAACAGCTCAAACTGGCGCTAACCAGAATAGGAAGAGGAGTGAGAGGCCCCGACAGAGAATAAGACGGAGAATCGTTATTAAGACGGAGAATCGTTATTGTCTTTACCGGAGAAAAATTCCAAACAACGCGCTCTCATTCACGCGCTTGGAAACACTACCGCCAAAATGGGAGCCACCTAGAAAAACTACAATTTCTGGCTCATTTTTCCAAAAACCAGCCTGAAACTCTTTCTAAAGTCTGTTGACATCTAGTGGAAGCCCTAGGAACTGCAATCAGGCACGATTTCGCCCTATTATAAAAGTGCCAGCCATTGAAATCAGCAATTTCAGTTCTGTTATACTCACGGACATTATTTTAAAAGTTTTAGAAACTTTTGTGTTTTCTATCCAAATGTACCAATTATATGCATATCCTAGCTTCTGGGCCTGAGTTGCAGGCAGTTTACTTTGGGCACGATTTTCATCCGGACGTCAAAATACCGCCCCCTATCCCAAAGAAGTTAAGGCAGTTACTGTATATAAATGTAAGCAAGGTTTGAAATGATGTTTTAGTCAAATATTATTTCTGTTTGGGCTTCTTGCAGTCAATATTTGCAGTCTACAAATTATTTGTAGTTATGTTCCTGGCCCCCTGACCATCCGCTCAAGCTGAATCTAGTTGATGATCCCTGCTGTAGAGCATGTTAATAGCCTGTGCATTACTTTCCAACAGTGAGTTTAACGAGAAACGTAGTGTGTGTGTGTGCGTGCCTGTATGTATGGTGTGTGCGTGCGTCTGTGTGTGTGCACCTCCAAATTCCACTCACCATGGAAGAAGCTCTTGACCTTGACGTATCCCACGCTGAGCCGCAGGACGGACAATTTGTCCAACCTACCCCTGACCTCTGGGGAGAAGGGCAGCAGGCTGGTCAGCCGGTCCAGCTCCCCGTTCAGACGGTTCCGGTGACGTTTTGAAGGGTTGGTCTTTACCACACCGTCACCTGGAGCATGCGTCAGACTGGGGACAGGAGAGGAGGGGAGAGGGGGGGAATTAGTAATCTACTGTACAGAGCTGAACTGCAGCTGATTGTCAGAGGCTTTAGCGCAGAGGTTAACAAACCAGAGAGGACAAGGGAAGGTTAGGAATCTACTGAACACAGACTTTGGACTACTAGAGTATTTGATTGTCAGTAGCAAGCTAACACAGTCTTATGGTGAACAGACAACCCAGGTTCAAAACCAGTCAGTCACATTGGTGCCATGATACAAATTATGTCAGGTGATGCCTATCAGCTGCTGGGGTCATTCCGGAGAGGAGGTGGTCAAAGGAAGTGAAGTTTAATAGATTAGGTACCTGGTCAGTCACACTTACAGTACCAGTCCAAAGTTTGGGCACACCTACTCCTTCAAGGGTTTTTCTTTATTTTTACTATTTTCTACATTGGAGAATAATAGTGAAGACATCAAAACAATGAAATAGCACATGTAGTAACCCAAAAAGTTTTAAACAAATCAAAATATATTTTATATTTGAGATTCTTCAAAGTAGCCACCATTTGCCTTGATGACAGTTTTGCACACTCTATGTATTCTCTCAACCAGCTTCACCTGAAATGCTTTTCCAACCGTCTTGAAGGCGTTCCCACATATGCTAAGCACTTTTTGGCTGCTTTTCCTTCACTCTGCGGTCCAAGTCATACCAAACCATCTCAACTGGGTTGAGATCGGGTGATTGTGGAGGCCAGGTCATCTGATGCAGCACTCCATCACTCTCCTTCTTGGTCAAATAGCCCTTACACAGCCTGGAGGTGTGTTGGGTCATTGTCCTGTTGAAAAACAAATTATAGTCCCACTAAGCGCAAACCAGATGGGATAGCGTATTGCTGCAGAATGCTGTCGTAGTCATGCTGGTTAAGTGTGCCTTGAATAAATAAAAAATCACAGAAATATCACCAGCAAAGCACCCCCCCACCATCACATCTCCTGCTTCACAGTGGGAAACACACATGCAGGGATCATCCGTTTACCTACTCTGTGTCTCAAAAAGACACGGCGGTTGGATCCAAAAATCTCACATTTGGACTCATCAGACCAAAGGACAGATTTCCACCGGTCTAATCTTCATTATTCATGTTTCTTGGCCCAAGCAAGTCTCTTTTCTTATTGGTGTCCTTCAGTAGTGGTTTCTTTGCAGCAATTCGACTATGAAGGCCTGATTCACACAGTCTCCTCTGAACAGTTGATGTTGAGATGTGTCTGTGACTGGAACTCTGTGAAGAATTTATTTGGGCTGCAATTTCTGAGGCTGGTAACTCTAATGAACTTAACCTCTGCAACAGAGGTAATGCTGGGTCTTCCTTTCCTGTGGCGGTCCTCATGAGAGCCAGTTTCATCCTCGCGCTTGATGGTTTTTGCGACTGCACTTGAAGAAACTTTCAAAGTTCTTGAAATTTCCCGGATTGACTGACCTTCATGTCTTAAAGTAATGATGGACTGTCTTTGCTTATTTGAGCTGTTCTTGCCATAATATGGACTTGGTCTTTTACCAAATAGGGCTATCTTCTGTATACCACCCCTACCTTGTCACAACACAACTGATTGGCTCAAACGCATTAAGAAGGAAAGAAATTCAACAAATTAATTTTTAACAAGGCACATCTGTTAATTGAAATACATTCCAGGTGACTACCTTATGAAGCTGGTTGAGAGAATGTCAAGAGTGTGCAAAGCTGTCATCAAGGCAAAGGGTGGATACTTTGAAGAAAATATATTTTGATTTGTTTAACACTCTTTTGGTTACTACATGATTCCATGTGTTATTTCATAGTTTTGATGCCTAAAAATAAAGAAAAACACTTGAATAAGTAGGTGTGTCCAAACTTTTGAATGGTACTGTACTGTCCTGAAATGCCCTGCCCCTGTAGTCAACAGATGGCTGAGAATAAGTAGCTGTTTCAGGTCAATTTCTCAACACCAGTTCCATGAATAGACAACAAAGACTCACTTCTATAAGCATATCAGGACATGTAAAATGAACACAGTAACAGATGTTTGGGAAACAGAGTCCATTCTTCATGACAGGTCTGGTTGTCACACCTGCTCCCGCTCCCCTGTCACCATCACTACGTGTGTCAGCGCAATATTGGACTCACCTGGACTCCTTCACTTTGTTGATTGCCCCTCTTTATCTGTCTGTTCCTCAGTTTGTTCCCAGTGTCAAGATTGATGTTGTTTTTCCCCTGTCCATGCGCTGTCCGTGTTCTGTTTCATGTCCGTTGCTTATTAAATGTTCACTCCCTGTACTTGCTTCTCGTCTCCCAGCGTCTGTCTTTACACTGGTAATCATCTGGCTATTGCTGTCACTTACAATATGTTTTCAGGGGCTTGAAAGAGGCAAGCCCCTTTAGACTATAAAATTGAGGGAGAGGAGAGAAAATGACTTTCCATTATAGAGATGCAGCCTGTGTGATGTCTAATCCAGAGGCCATCCTGTAGTCTGCAGCCCCAGGCAGCATAGCATAAGGACAAACAGGATTTCAGTTCCACTGCTGCTGCCCCAGAGGACAGAGTGACTGGCTGGCTCCTCTATACCTTGGGGAGGAGGCATGGTTACTGAACCCATGGTCTGTCCTTTGGGAAACACATGGAACTCACACTCCGGTTGGTTCTGAATTACAGGATGATTTATTTCAGCATAACATTTCACGATCGTTAACCAGTGATGCCTTCTAGAGTCCCAATTAAGGTCAATTTCAAAGACATCTGACAGGGCCAATACAATTTCAAGAGGGGGAAAGTACACAAAAAAAATGTATTTAACCTTATATTTAACTAGACAAGTCAGTAAAGAACAAATTCTTATTTACAATGACGGCCTACACCGGCCAAACCTGGACGACGCTGGGTAAATTGTGTGCCGCCCTATGGGACTGCTAATCACGGCCGGTTGTGATACAGCCTGGAATCGAACCAGGGTGTCTGTAGTGACGCCTCAAGGATTGAGATGCAGTGCCTTAGACAAGGGCTTTTCTTTCGAAGCATTGATTGTGCACTAAAGAAACCATAAAAACATCCTAAAAAGGAGTGATGTCATCATTGCGAGCCTGCAGCATCATGAGGTTTACCGGGGCTCTGCCAGTGTAACTACAACACATTACAGCAGGATTACTCTGCTAGAACAGGCCTGGACACGACACACAGTCTGCCAAAACCCCCTCCCATAACACAGAGAGAGAGAGAGAGAGAGAGAGAGAGAGAGAGAGAGAGAGAGAGAGAGAGAGAGAGAGAGAGAGAGAGAGAGAGAGAGAGAGAGAGAGAGAGAGAGAGAGAGAGAGAGAGAGAGAGAGAGAGAGAGAGAGAGAGAGAGAGTCTGCATGGTGTGTATGTTACTAATGCCTCATTATACAATTCCACCATGTGTCCATCAAGACAGAAGCATTTACAGCTCTCTTTGTTTCTCCGCAATATGCCTTGGCACACACACACACACACCCTCCTTTGTCCTTCTCTCTCCTCACTACAGATCTGCAATTGCACAGAGGTGTGTGTGTGTGTGTTCCTGCATGTATGTATGTGTGTGTGTGTGTGTGTGTGTGTGTGTGTGTGTGTGTGTGTGTGTGTGTGTGTGTGTGTGTGTGTGTGTGTGTGTGTGTGTGTGTGTGTGTGTGTGTGTGTGTGTGTGTGTGTGTGTGTGTGTGTGAGAGAGTGAGTGAGTGAGTGAGTGAATAAATGAGTGAGTGAATAAATGAGTGAGTGAATAAATGAGTGAGTGAGTGAGTGAAGGGAGGGAGGGGTTGGGGCACAATAAAAGCCCCATCTGCATTTCCCTACATCAGAGGGCAAATTTGTCCGGTCCAGCCGAGTGGCCCAAGAGCGAGGCCCCGGGCCTTGTGTGTGTGTGTGTGTGTGTATGTGTGTGTGTGTGTGTGTATGTGTGTGTGTGTGTGTGTGTGTGTGTGTGTGTGTGTGTGTGTGTGTGTGTGTGTTGACGTATAGGGCCTCATAAGCCAATCATTGTCACAGCAGCCACATGTCATCATAAATTCTGCATGCAGTTTATGTTTTAAACATATTTTCTTCAGATCCTCTTCCTTCCATCCCTCCAGCCCTCTTTCTACCCTGCCCCCCACAAACAGATGGAGACATAGACAGTGCACACAATATGAACACATGCAGATATGCCTACACATTCTGTTCCGTCGTTCTCTTTCTCGACGTCTCTCCTTTCTCTCCTTCTCTATCTTATTCCATCTATCTTTTTCTCTGTGATAAGTGATTGAGGAGTTGATTGCTATGGTGACCTGGCCCGCATGTCGACCCTATCTTTAGATAGATAACAGGTTGGTGCCAAACCAGTCCCACCATGGACTCACCAAACGTAACCATCCACGGACACACACTGTCCATACAACTTCAGCAGGAGGGACAACTGCACAGAGAAGACAATGAAAAACAGAGAGCGAGTGAGAGAAAGAGAGCGAGTGAGAGAAAGAGAGAGATAGAGAGAGACTGACAGAGAGAGAGAGACCGACAGAGAGAGAGATCGACAGAGAGACAGAAAGAGAGCGACACAGAGAGACACAGAGAGAGAGAGACAGAGAGACACAGAGAGAGAGAGAGAGACAGAGAGAGACAGATAGAGAGAGAGAGAGAGAGAGAGAGAGAGAGAGAGAGAGAGAGAGAGAGAGAGAGAGAGAGAGAGAGAGAGAGAGAGAGAGAGAGAGAGAGAGAGAGAGAGAGAGAGAGAGAGAGAGAGAGAGAGAGAGAGAGAGAGAGAGAGAGAGAGAGAGAGAGAGAGAGAGAGAGAGAGAGAGGAAAGAGAAGATAAGGGAATAAAGAAATACAGAGGAGAGAGAAAGCAGGACCTGGAGAACTTGGAATAAAAGCACGAGGATAGGCTGTGTGTGCATTGTGAATTATACCAGATAGATCAACACTGGTTGGATCATTTTCTGGAGCTTCCATTCTCTCACAGTGGTTAATGTCCTTAGTAAAGCTAGGCAATCGGGCCACATTGCATTCCTTTGGAAGAAAGAGGAGAGAGCAAACTACCCTAGAGAGTAAACTATAGTAGACTCCAGTAAACTTTACTGTCCTTCAAACAACCTCACAGTCCACTCTGCCATCACTATACCGCATTAGTGCACAATAACCAAACAAAACAATGTTTCCCATAACAGTTGAGTCTTACTGTAAATTGTGGCTTACTGTAAATTAATCCCAGCCCCCTGAGCTATTCAGTGTGAAGTTTCCGCCTGTCTGTCTGTCATGTCTGTCTGCCCTCTTGCCGGTCTGTCTGTCTTTTTGCCTGAATCGCTGTCATGTCTGTCTGTCTGCAAGTCAAGTCTGTGTGTGAGGAAGCCAGCCAGGTAAACATCATCACACTCATACAGATGTTAAAATCCCTCCTTGGAGTCACTTTAAATGTTTGTTTGGGGGGGAACAGCAGAGGCTGTGTTCTAATGTCAATGCACTCCTCTCATTCTCATCAGATGAAAGTTCTTTTAACACACTACAGTGACTTTTTAATAGTCTACTTTGCAGTGTTATTACTGTAAAAAAATAAAAAAAATAAGTTGGCCTGAAGATGTTGTATGTCCATGTACTCCCAGTCAGCAGCCTGTACTCTGGGCGGAAAACCATGTGCCTCCTCTGCTCTGCTGTAGTAAACTACACTTTGGCCCAGCTTGTTTCTAGCAAATCGAGCGACCAGTTATTCAAAATCAACTCTGCCTCGATATAAGAGAACAGAGTTGAGCTTCCTCAACTAGGTAGACTATTGACTTTGGACCAAATCTAGAAGACGGGAATTGGGATAGTGCTTGTGGTCGAGGGATGATCTGGTCCCCAACCAAGGAGGGCCTACAGCAGCACCTAGATCTTCTGCACAGATTCTGTCAGACCTGGACCCTGACAATAAATCTCAGTAAGACAACAATAATGGTGTTCCGAAAAAGGTCCAGTTCCCAGGACCACGAATACAAATTCCATCTAGACACCGTTGCCCGAGAGCACACAAAAAACTATACATACCTCGGCCTAAAAATATGATCTATTTCAAATCAAATCAAAATCAAATCAAGTTTATTTTATATAGCCCTTCGTACATCAGCTAATATCTCGAAGTGCTGTACAGAAACCCAGCCTAAAACCCCAAACAGCAAGCAATGCAGGTGTAGAAGCACGGTGGCTAGGAAAAACTCCCTAGAAAGGCCAAAACCTAGGAAGAAACCTAGAGAGGAACCAGGCTATGAGGGGTGGCCAGTCCTCTTCTGGCTGTGCCGGGTGGAGATTATAACAGAACTATGCCAATCCTGCTCACTACTTATATATAAGAAAAGGCATGCATTCACAGAAGCAGAAAGCAGTGAAGACATCTTAGCCTACAAAATATTATTACCTTTTCTGGACGGGTTTCTTCCTCTTCTTCGCTGCATAGATCCCCTCATTCCCCAACATAATTACTTTGACTTTAAAAATGAATAAATCTAGTTTAAGTTTCCCTCCCCCGATTACCCACGAACTTCAAAAAAAATCATACGCATAACAAGCATGAATAACAGTTCCAAATGCGAACAGAGAAGTTAGCATGCTTGCTGCTGGTCCAAAGAGACCCTTGCTATCTGCTCTGCTATTCCGAGGTCGATAAAACGTTGGTCGGAGCGTGGGGTCCGAGGTCCTACAAAGTCACGAAAACTCCACTTGAGGGCAGTCCCAAACCACGTTTATCACTACCCTCGTTCATCGAAATGCAATGTGAAAGTCGTCCCTCCTGTTCCTCAAAGTAAACTCGACCTGATTACGTAAGAAGTATTCTTTCTCGCAATAGGTTTCAACCAATCGATATCACTGTAACATAGAGCGCTCTGTCACACCGAATAGTATCGGTGTACGTTCACTAACATTGGGGGGGATTCTATTCATGCCTCGGGTGAACCGGGTGTTGATTGCATACAATGAAAACTAGTTTTAAAATATATGTATTTTTCCTGCGTGATGCAGCATGCTGTAATGTTTACAATATGAACGAGTGGCGCAGATTATCGTTCGATTTGATCGATCAGGGCGCGCCTCCCTCACCGGCTTCCCCATGTCACGTTCATGGCAATAGCCCCGTTCAGGTTAATATAACTCCCCCATTACCATCTTTCATAAGCAACAGAAAGAGACAACTTCAAAGAATTCTGAAACAGTCGACCCGAATCAGATGTTTGACATGTTTCGACAAAGCAATATCATCAAACAGGGAACTTTTATCTAACAGTTCTGCGTCTAGTTTTTTTATTTTATTTTATTATTTGTATACTCGTTGACATTTTTACTGCATTGTTATGAGCGAGTAACAAGCTTTTCGCAATATCTGCTATAACACCTGCTAAACCGTAGTAACGCCTCGATCACAGCGACAGTCTTTTTACAAATCGCCACCTGCTGGAGAAGACAGATTTTGGGCGCAGTTATCCCTCTGGCTTCGCCACATAAGCCTCAATCACACTGACAGAGTCATTGCATTTTGGTACACCAGAAGTACATTCATTTCCAATGGAATGCTGTGTTTGCCTTGCAGCATTGCAGAGGCAGTTGTAGTGTGTTCTGTGTGGTGCATACCAGTGGAGGCTGCTGAGGGGAGGACAGCTCAAAATAATGGCTGGAACTGAGCGAATGGAATGGCATCAAACACCTAGAAACCATGTGTTTGATGTATTTGATACCAATCCACTGATTCTCCCCAATTAAGGTGCCACCAACCTCCTGTGGTGCATAGTTGGATTTATCGAACAAAAACTGTGTGTAAACAGCTTGACAGAAATGGTAGCAGAAGGTGTTACATTTTTGTTGCACAGATTCAGATGCTGCATAACATTACGCAAAATGGTACGCAGCATCATCTGGACATTCATCTTCTGCTACCATTTCTGTCAAGCATACGTTTGATAAATACAACGTATGCACCACACAGAACCCACAGCAACTGCCTCTGCAACGCAATGCTGACGCAACGTTCCATTGGAAATTAATAAACACTATCGGTGTGATCGAGGTGTAAGAGGCGAAGCAGAGGGATAACTGTGCATAAAATCTGTCTCCTCCAGCACGTAGTGTTTTGTCCGTTTTTTTCTCCGCTCACCAAGCAAGGACTTTTTGTATGGAGGTCAATGAGTGTCGAATTGGGTTAAGAAAAAATGTAAAGGCTTATTTTCTATATTGGGCTTATTTGATAGAATAGAAGTTGCGTAATGCTTAGTTTGTTAGTGTACTGATATAAGTAGGACACGTGACATCCCTGAAAAAACACTATATATCGGAGTTGTGCCTGTTCTTTACAAGCATATCTGCCCTCTCATTGGCTAGAATGGTCCCATCTGACCTTGCCTGCTCCCGACTCGATTGCCTTCCATTTTTGAAGACATTTATTTTTCATTGTTAGAGTGGCCACTTGAGCATCTGGTCAATATAATGGATAATCTGTTACGGACCAATACACTTTGATTTATACTTTTTTCTCTCCCTCCCGGATGCCGTTGCGTAATCAACAGATTATTACTTCCCTCTAGCGGTAATGGTGAATATTGCGCCTTTCACTTTTCTGGAGGCCATTACAAACCTTACATATATTACACAACCAAGTGTCACACAGTGTTGCTGAAACGTCAATTTATATTTTCAGTAAGATAAAAGATAGAATTTGGCCCATGATTCACAGTTGACAATTACATGTTCAATCATAAAGAGAAAGGCTTTACACTTTTTATCTGATAGTGTTATTTTTCAGTCAGATTTACAAAAAACAGCCAGGTGATAAGAGTGGTTGTTTCCATCAGAACTGCAGTGGCTTGGGCTTCTCCCAGGGGAACTCGTCCCGGCCGAAGTGTCCATAGCAGGCAGTGGACTGGTAGATAGGCCGCTTCAGACCCAGCTCTCTGGAGAAGAGGGAACATGTTAACACGTCAGAATGTGCCATAAATTAGCCTGCAGCATAAGTTTCTCCACCTCTCTTTGGCATAATCGTTGTGATTCCCAAATGTCCCAAAGCAGAAGCAGCTCATCAGCAAGATCAATGTGTCAAATATCTTAGTATCTCAATTTGATAAAAAGCCACAACACAGTATTGTTAGACCTCTAGATTACAAGACAGTGATATTGTACTTACTTGACAATTACCCCAGGCCTGAGGTCAAAGTTGTTGTTGACGATCTGCAGCAGTTCATCCTCCTCCCTGGTGGAAGTTCCATAGTGGAACACAGAGATGGACAGAGGGTGAGCCACACCGATGGCATACGAAACCTGGGACAGCAGAAACAGAAGATTCACACCCCCAGAAAAGATTAACAAGGTTTTTTTTAAAGTCCCACACTATTCTTATTACTATACTGCCAGATATTGAATGCAGAATTTTAGTACATACTTTTAAGGATTTTGACTGACCTGAACCAAGGCTCTCCGGCAGAGCTTGGCTTTCACCAGAGACTTGGCCACCCAGCGGGCTGCATAGGCCCCAGAGCGGTCCACTTTAGAGTAGTCCTTTCCAGAGAAGGCCCCTCCACCATGCCCTCCCCACCCTCCATAGGTGTCCACTATGATCTTACGACCTGTCAGTCCTGCATCACTCTGTCCAGAAGAGTACAAAAACAAAACATAAAATACACACACATCTAATTGCCTGGGAGATGATTCATCAGTGGTGGGCCGTCAGGGCCTGCAAGGCCTTCTCTGCGGGCCTAAACATCATCAGAATATATATATTTTTTTAAATATATTTTCCCACAAATATGTATTAAATTATTCCCCAGAGTAAGAGTTATACTCTTCATTTCATAGCTTTCCTCTTGGTTGCACTGCTTCCAGCCCCAGGTTGAGATTTGGAGGGCTGGTCTTTACGTTAGATCTTTTATCCAATCATATTCAGCCATCATGTGTTGCCAGGGGTCTAAAATCTGCCCTCAGGCCTTCAGAATCAACAGTGCGGGCGCTTGTAGCTTAAAGTGAATGGAAATTAAAATTTTGTGTCAACCAATCAGCTTTAGAGTTGGCTATTGTACGCCTGCTGGCTGGCTCCAGTGTTACACAGGAGCCAGCTAGCAGGCGTAGGGCGTCCACGTCTTTTGATTGGATTACCAATATTGAGAGGCAGGTCCTATGGGCAGGTCTATGCAGATCTAGGAAACTAAATTTGATAAATGAATTAATTCGCGTTCTACTGTTTTTTGAACCCACAATGGCGGAAGGAGGAGAAGATATCGATTTGGTCGAGGATATAATTATAACGCCATTCTCAAGACGAACTTTTCAAGAAAAGTTAGACATTGTAAGGAGAGGTCGCCCGACGCCACAAAGCCTGTCACAGGCGGGAAAGGGGTTCGTTCGTTCGCCACTTTCGCCACAAGTTTCAACTATGAGCGCTGTCAATGGCTCACAGGCTCCTTACAAGCAATGGTGCTTTTGAAAACGTTTGGGGACACCAGAGTGGAGCTACAGCTCTCACTCGTCCTGCGTTATGTGACGGACACGGGAGTCAAGGAGCGATTTATCCGGTTTGAAGATGTGACAAGCGGCAAGCGAGCTGATGACATTGCCGCTCTTATTTTCCGTTTCTTGGAGGAAAATGAATGTAGTCTGGATAAAGTTGTGGCACAGTGTTTTGATGGCGCAGCAGTCATGGCATCTGGACTCAATGGGGTGCAGGCTAAAGTTAAGGAGAGGGCACCGATGGCCTTATTCATTCACTGCTATGCACATCGACTAAATTTAGTACTGACTCAAGGAGCCTCAAAGCTTAAAGAATGCAAGGTCTTCTTTGCCAACCTCAATGGCCTTGCAGCATTTTTCTCACGATCCCCTAAGCGCACGCAACTGTCTAATAATCAGTCTTTGGTGAGTAGGCATACAATGCATGTTATTTTTTATTAAATGTGTATGTATGTTTCGCATTTTATTTCGTTAATATTAAATAGCCTATATATTAACAAAATAAAATGGCAAATAGCCTATGTTGCAAATTATTTGTTTTCTTTTATTTTCAGTGAATAGTTATGTGTCTTTATCATCACGGTGAAACTGCTTTGGGTGCGACAATGCGCTGTTTAGTGAACACACTGTATTTATTTTTTGGGGGACTTAAAGCTCAAAGTTTGTGGACCAGAAATGGATAGAAGAAGAATATTAATATAACTCTGTTGCACTCGACTATGTTCTTGCCTATTAGTTGAACTGTACTGTATTGTACTCTTCCCCTGCAATTCTCTGAAAAAAATGTCAATTTCAAGGTGACGCAACGCCTGGTTATACTGCGTTTCTGTCTAAATGTATAGTGTCTAGAGCCATGGCATCTAAATGATGGTAATAACAGGTGGATTAATTCGGGTGGGACTGTGTAGGACCTCACTGAAGGCCCAGGCGCCAGGCCCACGGCACGCTACTGTGATTCATACATTGTAAAACCGGCATTCCTGCAAGGAAACACCTTATAACACTATATATATCCTTGAATTGATAAGAATCTATAAACAAAAGAAGTTACAGTATGTGTACATATCGACAAATTAGCATCTCCACATGTATAAACGTTTACAAGCATTTAAACCATGTATAAGACATTTGATTTGGTTAGGTAATTAATTTTTATTTAATTTAACTAGGCAAGTTGGTTAGGGAATAATGGTGTATTATTTGAAAGCCCCATTCTTACCTGAGGTCCGCCCAGAAGGAACTTCCCACTTGGAAGCAGGTGGTAGATGGTCTTGTCGTCTAGGTAACGGGCAGGGATGACCTTCCGGACCACGCTGTCCATCAGGCTACGGCGTATCTCTTCCAGACTGACATCAGGGCTGTGCTGCACAGAGATGACCACTGTATGGACACGCACCGGCTCCATGGCCCCACTGTTATCACGGTACTCCACTGTAACCTTGGAGACAGAGGGACAGTTCAAAGGTCAGCATTTGGTCATAACTGACAAGAGGACAAGACAGAAGTTATCTGAAGAAATATTTTTGAAGTTGTATGCTAAAATATTATGCAAAAAATATTCAAAAACATTTAATGATTCATGTTTAGTTGTATTAGTACAGCGGTTCCCAAACTAGGGATCACAACTGATATGAAATCGCTAGGCCTGCTACGCTATGGACCACACAGAGACTTTGATTTCACCGGCCACAATTGATATGATGAAAACAATGTGTGGGGAGGCAGAGGCACAGAAACTCACATCAATACCTTTGTCAGATAACACTGTGAAACTAAGAATTGATGCTATCGCTGGCAATCAAGAGGAAAATGACTGAACCTAGCCTATTTGAGAAACTGAACAAACTGAATACAAGCGAAATACAAAAAAAAATTGATAGATGAGTGACCAAATCAGCAAAATCTGTTTTGACTGTGATCCTGGCTCAGTTGACATGCTGGTAAGTGAAATCAAACAGCTGATGGAGCTGTCATGTGACCAAATGCTGCAGACAACGCATTCACGGGTCACTATGGAGGAGTTTTGGTTCCTGACTCAAAAGGAAATACTGTGCCATCTCCCTTCAAGCATTAAAAAAAACTCATGGTACGCTGATTCAGTGCTCTCCTCTGCAATAAAAACAAATATCGATCCAAGTTGGATGTGATAGGAGAGATGAGGTACGGACTGTCGACCACGCCCCCTGACTTTGAGAAGCTCCGACACAACATGCATCAAGTACACCAATCTCATTAGTGGTGGTGAAATATAATACATTATGTCAGACCCCTGTATTAGTATTTCATCTGATCTGAAACTCATTTCAAACCAATTTAATCTTGGGGATAAATATGCATCACCTCCATCTGTCTCCAATCCACTTGTATTTCTGTCGTTACATGATTTGTGCAGAATTGGGGACATTCACTAACTAGGTTCTACGTCACTCATTCTGATAGACCGACCTCATCACTAGAGGGCTCACCTGAGTTTTAGAGTCCGGTCTGATCCAAGGACACTCCCCGTTGGCAGACAGCTCCTTTATCTTGTGGTTGAGTTTGTGGGCCAGTAGGATGGTGAGAGGCATACACTCCTCTGTCTCATCTGTAGCATAGCCAAACATCAGGCCCTGGCAGGACCACAGGCTATATCATTAGACATTCACTTAAGCCAAGGCAGTGTGTGCATGCACGTGTGTGTAAATGGGTTGTTCCGCGTGTATCCCTTTGATATTTTAAGTAGGATTTGTGTACCTATATAGAATTTTAAGCCGGTTATTTAAATGAAGTAACCTTCAAATTTAATTTAATTTTTCACCTTTATTTAACCAGGTAGGCCAGTTGAGAACAAGTTCTCATTTACAACTGCGACCTGGCCAAGATAAAGCAAAGCAGTGCGACAAAAAACAACAGAGTTTCACGTGGGATAAACAAAAGTACAGTCAATAACACAATAGAAAAATCTATATACAGTGTGTGCAAATGGAGTAAGGAGGTCAGGCAATAAATAGGCCATAGTAGCGAAATAATTACAATTTAGCAAATTAATACTGGAGTGATAGATGTGCAGATGATGATGTGCCAGTAGAAATACTGGTGTGCAAAAGAGCAACAACAAAAAAGTTAATAAAAACAATATGGGGGATGAGGTAGGTAGTTGGATGGGCTATTACAGATGGGCTGTGCACAGCTGCAGCGATCGGTAAGCTGCTCAGATAGCTGATGCTTAAAGTTAGTGAGGGAGATATAAGTCTCCAACTTCAGTGATTTTTTGCAATTCGTTCCAGTCATTGGCAGCAGAGAACTGGGGAAAAAGGCGGCCAAAGGAGGTGTTGGCTTTTGGGATGACCACTGAGATATACCTGCTGGAGTGTGTGCTACGTGTGGGTGTTGTTATGGTGACCAGTGAGCTGAGATAAGGAGGAGCGTTACCTAGCAAAGACTTATAGATGACCTGGAGCCAGTGGGTCTGGCGACGAATATATAGCGAGGGCCAGCCGACGAGAGCATACAGGTCGCAGTGGTGGGTAGTGTATGGGGCTTTGGTGACAAAACGGATGGCACTGTGATAGACTGAATCCAGTTTGAGTAGAGTGTTGGAGGCTATTTTGTAAATGACATCGCCAAAGTCGAGGATCGGTAGGATAGTCAGTTTTACGAAGGTATGTTTGGCAGCGTGAGTGAAGGAGGCTTTGTTGCAAAATAGGAAGCTGATTCTAGATTTCATTTTGGATTGGAGATGCTTAATATGAGTCTGGAAGGAGAATTTACAGTCTAGCCAGACACCTAGGTATTTGTAGTTGTCCACATATTCTACGTCAGAACTGTCCAGAGTAGTGATGCTAGTCGGGCGGGTGGTTGCGAGCAGCGATCGGTTGAAGAGCATGCATTTAGTTTTACTAGCGTTTAAGAGCAGTTGGAGGCCACAGAAGGAGTGTTGTATGGCATTGAAGCTCGTTTGGAGATTTGTTAACACAGTGTCCAAAGAAGTGCCAGAAGTATACAGAATGGTGTCGTCTGCGTAGAGATGGATCAAGGAATCACCAGCAGCAAGAGCAACACCATTGATGTATACAGAGAAAAGAGTCGGCCCGAGAATTGAACCCTGTGGCACCCCCATAGAGACTGCCAGAGGTCCGGACAACAGGCCCTCCGATTTGACACACTGAACACTATCTGAGTAGTTGGTGAACCAGGTGAAGCAGTCATTTGAGAAACCAAGGCTGCTGAGTCTGCCGATAAGAATGTGGTGATTGACAGAGTCGACAGCCTTGGCCAGGTCGATGAAGACGGCTGCACAGTACTGTCTTTTATCGATGGCGGTTATGATATCATTTAGTACCTTGAGCGTGGCTGAGGTGCACCCGTGACCAGCTCGGAAACCAGATTGCACAGCGCAGAAGGTACGGTGGGATTCGAAATGGTCAGTGATCTGGTTGTTAACTTGGCTTTCGAAGACTTTAGAAAGGCAGGGCAGGATGGATATAGGTCTGTAACAGTTTGGGTCTAGAGTGTCACCCCCTTTGAAGAGGGGGATGACCGCGGCAGCTTTCCAATCTTTAGGAATCTCGGACGGTATGAAAGAGAGGATGAACAGACTAGTAATAGGGGTTGCAACAATGGCGGCGGATAATTTTAGAAAGAAAGGGTCCAGATTGTCTAGCCCAGCTGATTTGTACGGGTCCAGGTTTTGCAGCTCTTTCAGAACATCTTCTATTAATACCACATGGTATGAATAAAGACTTGCTAAATTGCCAAAATTCAGCATTTTGACATGCCCCTTTGTGCACCCTCTGACTTCTAAGATTTTAACCCACATAACCAAATTTCACTGAGTTTTCACCATCATTGTAAAGCTAGTTATCTTGCTGCTTTGAGAAAGTCATTTCTGAATATTATTTATTTTATGTGATAAGTAATTCACATACGTTTGTCCCTCATTTTAAGGTCAACCCTGTTACGTGAACTGAACTCTCATTTTAATAAGGTTAAACTGTCCCTTTTTTCTAAAGAACATCTAATAGTCAAATCATAGAGTAAAAGCAGGTGAGCTGGTTCTACTCTTTTATGTCGTTTTCTGGTGTTATGTGATGGAAAACTGAGTGGGTCGGTAGAGAATAACATGTTAATCCTGTTACCCATAGATAGACTAGAATGTTTTTAACAAAAACATTTTTGGGGTGAAGCTTGCATTCAACTGCCGCACCGTGTTGCACACGTAAAGCTGCCATTCGGAGGTTGACGTTTATTGTCACGAGGCTTGTCCTGGAGGCAGAACTGAGCGAATTGGATAGGCCAGCTGCAAAGTCAAAATTGGGTACATTGTAAAAATGGATGAATATTATTTTTTTTTTTTTTACTTTTTTAGTCTTAATTTAAGGTTAGGGTGAGCAGTGGGGTTCATGTTGGGTGCCAGCTAGTGACCACTCTGCAGAGTTGCCAGATTCATAGTGAAAAACGCTATCTTCCTTCCATTCCCTGTCACAAGGGGATTTTTGTCCGATTTAAGATAAAATCTTAAATTCAACCATGTTACTTTATTTGCCACTCAATAGGCACTTAATATAGTATTTTTTTTTAAATTTAACCTCTTGAGATGGGAAAACTAGTTTTTTTAATGAAGTCGAAAATGTGTCTCTATGACAATGTTAAAATTAGTTGAAAACAAACATTTTATTTTACAAAGTTACATTTCTCAAAAGGCGCTGAATTGATGGAACTGTTTTTAAGTGTACCTGATCTCCGGCTCCGATGTCATCCTGATCCTTGCCTTCAAACACACATACTGATATCTCCTCTGCCTGGGGCTCTAGGGCCACCAGCACGTTACACGTCTTATAGTCAAACCCTGTAGAAAGACAGTTACAGTGCCTTCAGAAAGTATTCAAACCCCTTGACTTATTCCACATTGTTGTGTTACAGCCTGAAGTTGACTAAATGGTTTTTATCCTACCTCTCACACAGCTACACACAATACAAAGTGATAACATGTTTTTCGACATTTTTGCAAATGCATTGAAAATTAAAAACAGAAACATCTCATTTAGTGTCTTAAAAAATTATTCAGACCTCTTGAATTTTTCAAACTTTAAGTTACAGCCTTATTCTAAAATAGATTAAATAAAGTAAAAAAGGAGCACGTGATGCCGCGGAGCTGAGCAGACGTTGACAAACCGAGCTCTTCAAAGTTATTCTATTATTACATAAATAACAACGTTGAAACAATATTCTAACATCGGCTGATAAATTGTCAAGTACTTACCTTCCCAAAGAGCCATGGACCTCCGACCGAGAGGCAAGAAGGACGACCAAAATGTCGTTGATTCCCAAGATAACGATAACGCTACAGCTAGCAAGATTAGCATTAGCCCTCATAACTCAGACGACAGTTCCAGACTGTTACTCTCGGCAGCCTCGCAATGGCTACTCTCCTCCGGGAAATTCAGGATGGTAACAAAGGTCTTTCTATGAAAATTGACAAGAAATCGGCTGAACTCCATTCTTGCATTGACGACCTGAAATCCTCCATGAATGATCTCCTTTTGAGAACGACTGAGGCTGAGTTGTGCATTAGCACAGTTGAAGATACCATCGCTCGACATGACCAGGTTCTGATACAACTGCAGAAGGACATTGCCTACCTCAAAAACAAGGTAGACCAGATGGAGAACCAGAGCAGACGTAGTAATATCCGTGTGGTGGGATTGAAAGAGGACAGCGAGGGCCGTGACCCGGTCCGTTTCTTCACTTAATGGATCCCGGATGTCCTAGGCATAATCAACTTCACCAAGCCGCTGGAAATCGAACGCGCCCACAGAACATCAGTGCCGAAACCCCGGCCAGATGAGCCCCCACGGGCATCAGGTTCCTTCGTATCCAAGACAGAGAGAAGATACTGCAACTCGCAAGAGCCAAAGGGAACATCACCATCGATGGCAAGAGGGTCAGCCTTTTCCCGGATAGAGCGCGGATCTCGCCAGACGTCGCAAGCAGTTCAGACCTGCCGCCAAAGCACTGAAGGAGAACATCACCGGCTACCTCATCCACCCTGTGCGGATGAAGGTTCAGTACAAAGGCCGAAGCCATCTCTTCAACACACCGGGAGAAGTGTTCACCTTTCTCAAAGAACTGAACCACGTCTGAACCGGTCTCTCTGGGGGATAAGATGCAGTTTGTTTGTTTTCTCTTATCCGGACTGAACTGCTGATATCTTCTTGGAATTTGGATCCGTTTACCCCGCTATCCGGTCGCTATAAATGATTTGTACATTTTCAACTAACCGTTTTTTCCCCGGGGTGAGTTCTATTACATTTACAGGAGAGTATATTTTGGTTTAGTCAATATCCACTGGGCGAAGCAAGTAAGTGGGCTTAGGCCCACTGCTTTCCCCCCCATTTATGTTTCTCTTCCGAAAAGAGACTCAAGCAGCCCTTACCGTGGGCAGTATTAAATATTCAGCCATAAATGTCTATTCACAATGTTTGTTTTCAACTTAGAGAGCTCGCAGGTTTTAGTTTACGCCAAGGTTTAGCTAGTAAGAGCAAGATGGAAAGCGAACAGCAACGTCTCTCAACAAGTGTATTCATGTTTGATTGTTGGGATTGTTGTTTTAGTCTGACAATCGGGGTGGGCGGGGTTTTGTTTTTCTTTCTTTCTATGTTTATTGTTGTTTCCTTCCTAAAGAGACACATAGGTCACTTCTGTGTTCAAACCAA
This sequence comes from Salvelinus alpinus, assembly GCF_045679555.1. Taxonomy (NCBI): domain Eukaryota; kingdom Metazoa; phylum Chordata; class Actinopteri; order Salmoniformes; family Salmonidae; genus Salvelinus; species Salvelinus alpinus. Next base: position 103,793,548 of record NC_092086.1, read on the forward strand.
AGTTGAAACATTTCCTGACTATTTACATATGAGAGATTTCCATTCGGTTACATATTTGAAACCCAACATATGCTTAATCCACTAAAATATGTTACATTCAACGTAAAAGGTCTTAACAGCCCGATTAAAAGGAAAATAGTCTATACATACCTTAAGAAATTAAAGGCTGACATTGTGTTTTTACAAGAACACATCTTACAGCCAGTGAACACAAGAAATTGAAGAGGGAATGGGTAGGACAAGTTTTTGCGTCCTCTTTTAACTCCAAAGCAAGAGGAACTGCAATTTTGATAAGTAGACACATCCCCTTCTGCGTCAACAACACCATCTCAGATCCCTCGGGCAGGTTTGTTTTGGTGCAGAGGCATATGTCTTCAGAGTCTTGGACCCTATTGAATATTTATGCTCCTAACTTCGATGACCATATGTTTATTCAGAATGTCTTCCTTCAGGTTGCTCAAGCACCACCAGGATGGTTACTGGCTGGGGGAGATTGTAATTTTTGTTTAGATACAGTTCTTGATAGGTCCTCTGATAAACCCTCACTTCTTACCAAAGCCGGCAAGCTCACCATGTCATTCATGAAAGATCTCAATTTACTAGACATCTGGAGACAGTTGCACCCACAGGATAGGGACTACTCTTTTTATTCACACCCACACAAGACACACACACGCATAGATAACTTTTTACTATCGACCCAACTGTTTCATAGAGTGTTAGATATCGAGTATCTCCCCAGATTGCTTAGTGACCATTCTCCTCTGGTATTATCAATCTCCATTCCTACCAAGGTAAATGGAGCATATAGATGGAGACTAAATTCTACACTCCTAAAGCAACCTGAATTTTGTGCATTCATCAAAGAGCAGATCAATATTTTTTACTTTGACAAACAAACCCTCCGTTCCTGACAGTTTCATTCTTTGGGACACATTGAAAGCCAATCTGAGGGGACAGATCATTTCCTATACTAAAGGGCTGAAGAGAAAACACTGTGTGGAACTGAGTGCCCTTGAATCTGAAATCTCTGAGCTAGAGAAAACCTACCAAAGAGGCCCGACTAAAGATCTATACAGGCTTTTGGTAAATAAAAAACGGAAATATAATATTCTGAACACATATCAAGCTGAGAGGGCCATCACTAAATCAAAACAGTGTTATTACGAGTTTGGAGAGAATGCTCACAAAGTATTGGCATGGCAACTGAAAGCAGAGGAAAATAAGAGGACAATTAATGCTATAGAAACTCTTACTAATGAGATATCTTTCGACCCTACTGAAATTAATAATACTTTTAAGAAATACTATGAAGACCTCTACACTTCCCAATCAAGCGATGATCTATCAGAGATCGACTCCTTTCTCTCCTCTCTCAACCTCCCATGCCTGTCAGAGGAAGACAGAGAGCGCCTGAGTGAACACTTCTCAGTTCCTGAATTGTTGGAGGCCATTAAATCCTTACCTTCTAATAAATCTCCCGGGGAGGATGGCTTCCCTCCAGAGTTCTATAAAGAATTGATGGAGCTGTTGGTCCCCTACCTTATGGAGGTACTTAAAAAAGCTGGGGAAGACAACTCCTTTCCAGAGTCTTTCTCTCAAGCAGTGATTACTGTAATCCACAAGAAAGGGAAAAACCCGCTAAAGTGCACCTCCTATAGACCAATCTCTCTCCTTAACATAGATTGTAAACTGGTCACCAAGATGCTATCTAAGAGACTGGAGTCATGTCTTCCCCTGTTGGTCAACCCAGATCAGACTGGCTTCATAATTAATAGATTGTCCTCCAATAATCTCAGAAGGTTCTTTGATATAATTCACCTTGCTAACAAAAACAAAATACCTAGTTTCGCAGTCTCCCTCGACGCTGAAAAGGCCTTTGATAGGGTTGAATGGCCATACCTCTTTCGCGTCTTGGAAAGGTTTGGTTTAGGTACCGTGTTTGTAAATTTGATAAAATCACTCTACAAATCTCCTAAAGCTAGGATTGCAATCAACTTCCTCTTTCCCTCTCTATAGGGGGAACAGACAAGGTTGCCATCAAACCGTTGGCTGAGGCTATTAGAACGTGCCCTGACATACATGGCTTTGAGGTGGGCCCCCATACCCATAAGTTATCACTCTTTGTGGACGACCTTATCTTATTACTAACAAACCCAGAACACTCCCTCTCTCACTTGCAGATCCTACTACAGTGTTATAGTTCTTTCTCTGGATAGAATGTCAATTTTGATAAAAGCGAAATCTTACCATTGTCTTTGACCATCATACCATCAAGCACAAGTTTCCTTTTAGATGGTTGCCTATGGGCTTCACATATTTGGGCATAATGGTGGATGGTAATCTGAACAACCTCTATAAACTCAATCTGGCCAGTTTGCTGCAAAAGGTGGATGTAAACCTTTGTAAATGGATGGACTTGCCTCTCACTCTACTGTGTAGAATAAATGTAATTAAAATGAATGTCCTGCCCAGATTTCTATATCTGTTTCAATCTCTCCCTATCTCTGTTCCCGCAGCATTCTTTTCCTCTCTCGACAAGCTGACCAGAAGGTTTATCTGGCACGGCAAAACCCCTAGGGTTGGCCTGGATAAACTGACCTTTGATGACGGTCAAGGGGGATTAAACCTCCCCAATTTTAGAATGTGCTACTGGGCTGCACAGTCTAGGTTTCTGGCTCAGAGGTTTGACAAGGGTCCCTCTCCCTCATGCTTGAACATTGAAAAGCTTGAGGTAAATGATGACACTGGGGCAGAATTGTTTTACAAATGGGACAGAAAATCTATAAAAACCATCACAGACAACCCTTTAATCATACATTCTGTCCTGGCATGGTGCAAACTGCATGAGCTGTTCAGACAAGGGGGATTCCTTTCCCCTAAAACCCCTTTACAGAACAATAGATTGATCCCTATGTTTTTCCAGAATAGTAACTTTAGACCATGGTCTGATAAGGGTATCACTCTTCTGGAACATTGTTATGTAGTAAATGATAAATGACAAAGAATGGTAGTAAAAAGGCAAACTCAGCTCCATCATTAGTATATGATAAATGACAAAGAATGATAGTAAAAAGGCAAACTCAGCTCCATCATTCATTGAATCAGATGGCTCATTCATCACAAAACCAACTGATATTTCCAACTACTTTAATAATTTTTTTCATTGGAAAGATTAGCAAACTTAGGCGTAACATGCCAGCAACAAACGATGACACTACACATCCAGATAGATAGATATCTATCTATATGACCAAATTATGAAAGACAAGCATTGTAATTTTGCCTTCTATAAAGTGAGTCTGGAAGAGGTGAGAAAATTATTGGTGTCTATCAACAATGACAAGCCACTGGGGTCTGACAACTTGAATGGAAAATTACTGGGGATAATAGCGGACGATATTGCCATTCATACAGTATTTGACGTATTTTCAATTTAAGCCTTCTAGAATGTGTGTACCCCCAGGCTTGGAGGGAAGCAAAAGTCATTCCGCTACCCAAGAATAGTAAAGCCCCCTTTACTGGCTCAAATAGCTGACCAATCAGCCTGTTCCCAACCCTTAGTAAACTTTTGGAAAAAAATGTGTTTTAAAAAAGCTATTTTACAGTGAACAAATTGACAAACTTTCACCATGTTTATGGGGAAGGGCATTCAACAAGCACAGCACTGATGATTGGCTTAGAGAAATTGATGATAAAATTGTGGGGGCTGTTTTGTTCGACTTCAGTGCGGCTTCTGACATTATTGATCATAGTCTGCTGGAAAACCTTGTGTGTTATGGCTTTACACCCCCTGCTATATTGTGGATAAAGAGTTACCAGTCTAACAGAACACAGCGGGTGTCGTACCCACAGCAACGATTAAAACATTCCCAAACCAGAAACCGTGGATTGATGGCAGAATTCGCGTGAAACTGAAAGCGTGAACCACTGCTTTTAACCAGGGCAAGGTGACCGGAAACATGACCGAATACAAACAGTGTAGCTATTCCCTCCGCAAGGCAATCAAACAAGCTAAGTCCCAGTATAGATACAAAGTAGAGTCGCAATTCAACAGCTCAGACACAAGAGGTATGTGGCAGGGTCTACAGTCAATCACGGATTACAAAAAGAAAACCAGCCCCGTCGTGGACCAGGATGTCTTGCTCCCAGACAGACTAAATAACTTTTTTGCTCGCTTTGAGGACAATACAGTGCCACTGACACGGCCCGCTACCAAAACCTGCGGGCTCTCCTTCACTGCAGCCGAGGTGAGTAAAACATTTAAACGTGTTAACCCTCGCAAGGCTGCAGGCCCAGACGGCATTCCCACCTGCATCCTCAGAGCATGCGCAGACCAGCTGGCTGGTGTGTTTAAGGACATATTCAATCAATCCTTATCCCAGACTGCTGTTCCCACATGCTTCAAGAGGGCCACCATTGTTCCTGTTCCCAAGAAAGCTAAGGTAACTGAGCTAAACGACTACCGCCCCGTAGCACTCACTTCCGTCATCATGAAGTGCTTTGAGAGACTAGTCAAGGACCATATCACCTCCACCCTACCTGACACCCTAGACCCACTCCAATTTGCTTACCGACCCAATAGGTCCACAGACGACGCAATCGCAACCACACTGCCCTAACCCATCTGGACAAGAGGAATACCTATGTGAGAATGCTGTTCATCGACTACAGCTCAGCATTTAACACCATAGTACCCTCCAAACTCGTCATCAAGCTCGAGACCCTGGGTCTCGACCCCGCCCTGTGCAACTGGGTCCTGGACTTCCTGACGGGCCGCCCCCAAGTGGTGAGGGTAGGTAACAACATCTCCACCCCGCTGATCCTCAACACTGGGGCCCCACAAGGGTGCGTTCTGAGCCCTCTCCTGTACTCCCTGTTCACCCACGACTGCGTGGCCATGCACGCCTCCAACTCAATCATCAAGTTTGCGGACGACACTACAGTGGTAGGCTTGATTACCAACAACGACGAGACGGCCTACAGGGAGGAGGTGAGGGCCCTCGGAGTGTGGTGTCAGGAAAATAACCTCACACTCAACGTCAACAAAACAAAGGAGATGATTGTGGACTTCAGGAAACAGCAGAGGGAGCACCCCCCTATCCACATCGACGGGACAGTAGTGGAGAAGGTGGAAAGTTTTAAGTTCCTCGGTGTACACATCACGGACAAACTGAATTGGTCCACCCACACAGACAGCGTTGTGAAGAAGGCGCAGCAGCGCCTCTTCAACCTCAGGAGGCTGAAGAAATTTGGCTTGTCACCAAAAGCACTCACAAACTTCTACAGATGCACAATCGAGAGCATCCTGTCGGGCTGTATCACCGCCTGGTACGGCAACTGCTCCGCCCACAACCGTAAGGCTCTCCAGAGGGTAGTGAGGTCTGCACAACGCATCACCGGGGGCAAACTACCTGCCCTCCAGGACACCTACACCACCCGATGTCACAGGAAGGCCATAAAGATCATCAAGGACAACAACCACCCGAGCCACTGCCTGTTCACCCCGCTATCATCCAGAAGGCGAGGTCAGTACAGGTGCATCAAAGCGGGGACCGAGAGACTGAAAAACAGCTTCTATCTCAAGGCCATCAGACTGTTAAACAGCCACCACTAACATTTAGTGGCCGCTGCCAACATACTGACTCAACTCCAGCCATTTTAATAATGGGAATTGATGGAAATTATGTAAAAATGTATCACTAGCCACTTTAAACAATGCCACTTAATATAATGTTTACATATCCTACATTACTCATCTCATATGTATATGTATATACTGTACTCTATATCATCTACTGCATCTTGCCATCTTTATGTAATACATGTATCACTAGCCACTTGAAACTATGCCACTTTATGTTTACATACCCTACATTACTCATCTCATATGTATAGACTGTACACTATACCATCTACTGCATCTTGCCTATGCCGTTCTGTACCATCACTCATTCATATATCTTTATGTACATATTCTTTATCCCTTTACACTTGTGTGTATAAGGTAGTAGTTGTGGAATTGTTAGGTTAGATTACTTGTTGGTTATTACTGCATTGTCGGAACTAGAAGCACAAGCATTTCGCTACACTCGCATTAACATCTGCTAACCATGTGTATGTGACAAATACATTTGATTTGATTTGGGTGTTCTTTAATGGAAGCCTTTCCAAACATAATCCAGGTAGAATCAGAAATTCCCCAGGGCAGCTGTCTAGGCCCCTTACTTTTTTCAATCTTTACTAATGACATGCCACTGGCTTTCAGTAAACTACTGTTCAGTTGTGTGGTCAGGTGCCACAAAAAATGACTTATGAAAGTTGCAATTGGCTCAGAACAGGGCAGTACGGCTGGCCCTTAAATGTACACAGAGAGCAAATATTAATAATATGCATGTCAATCTCTCCTGGCTCAAAGTGGAGGAGAGATTGACTTCATCACTACTTGTTTTTATGAGAGGTATTGACATGTTGAATGCACCGAGCTGTCTGTTTAAACTGCTGGCGCACAGCTCGGACACCCATGCATACCCCACAAGACATGTCACAAGAGGTCTCTTCAGTCACCAAGTCCAGAACCGACTATGGGAGGCGCACAGTACTACATAGATCCATGACTACATGGAACTCCATTTCACATCAAGTCACTGATGCAAGCAGTAAAATTTGATTTAAAATATAAAAATACACCTTATGGACAGTGGTGGAAACAGTACCCAACTGTCATACTTGAGTAAAAGTAAAGATACCTTAATAGAAAATGACTCAAGTAAAAGTCACCCAATAAAATTCTACTTGAGTAAAAGTCTTAAAGTATTTGGTTTCAAATATACTTAAGTATCAAAAGTAAAAGTATGAATCATTTCAAATTCCTTATATTAAGCAAACCAGATGGCACCATTTTCTTGTTTTTTAAATTTACGGACAGCCACGGGCACACTCCATTCACATTCACTCCATTCACACTCAACATTCAGACATCATTTACAAACCAATCATGTGTGTTTAGTGAGTCTGCCAGATCAGAGACAGTAGGGATGACCAGGGATGTTCTCTTGATAAGTACGTGAATTGGACTATTTTCCTGTCCTGCTAAGCCTTCAAAATGTAACGAGTACTTTTGGGTGTCAAGGAAAATGTATGGAGTAAAAAGTACAATATTTTCTTCAGGAATGTAGTTAAGTAAAAGTAGTCAAACATAAATAGTAAAGTACAGATAACCCAAAAAACGACTTAAGTAGTACTTTTACACCACTGCTTATAGAACAACGTGGACTGTGAAGCAACACAAACATAGGCACATACACATGCATACGCATACAAATGCATACGCACACACGATAACATGGATTTAGTACTGTAGATATGTGGTAGTGGTGGAGTAGGGGCCTGAGGAAACACAGTGTTTTGTGAAATCTGTGAATGTATTGTTATGTTTTTAAAATTGCATCAGTTTTTTCCTGTCACAGCCATTAAAATCTAACTGCATTAAAGTCACCATTGGCCTCATGGTGAAATCCCTGAGCGGTTTCCTTTCTCTCCGGCAACTGAGTTAGGAACTATGCCTGTATCTTTGTAGTGAGTAGGTGTATTGATACACCATCCAAAGTGTAATTACAAACTTCACCATGCTCAAAAGGATATTTAATGTCTGCTTTTTGTATTGTCAGTCATCTACCAATAGGTGCCCTACTTTGCAAGGCATTGAAAAACCTCCCTAGTCTTTGTGGTTGAATCTGTGTTTGAAATTCACTGCTCGACTGAGGGACCTTACAGATAATTGTATGAGTGGGGTACAGAGATGAGGTAGTCACTGAAAAATCATGTTAAACCCTATTATTGCACACACAGTGAGTCCATGCAACTTATTCTGTGACTTGTTAAGCAAATTGTTACTCCTGAACTAATTACGGCTTGCCATAACAAAGGGGTTAATACTTTGACTCGACATTTCAGCTTTTCATTTTTTATGAATTTGTTAAATTATTAAATCATAATTCCACTTTGTCATTATGAGGTATTATGTGTAGGCCAGTGACACTTGTTTTTAATTTAATCAATTTAAATTCAGGTTGTAACATTTTTTTTGTTGTTGAAAAAGTCAAGGGGTGCGTGTACATTCTGAAGACACTGTATACAGTTACACATCATAGTAATAACCTGTAGAAACAGACAGGCAAGCTTATATTTTCACATACAAAGGAGTCATGGCAAACTTGCAGCGACTTGTGAACTTCTGGCAAACAATCCTGGGAAATTGTGCAAAATTGCTGTAAACTCCTTATGAATATGCTAATGTTACTTTTTTAGTTACTTTGTGTTTAACGTTGAAATGCCATATCTACATAAACCAATTCATATATAACTTTGAACTATCTTGCTTCTCACCAAAAACTAAACTAAACATACAAAATGTACTAAACATTCAATGTCATAACAGAACAAAATAAATCCAATACAACTTAAAATCATCAGCATGCTAATGAAGAAAAGAGCAAAGACTGAATATTTCCCAAATAAATTGTTTATTTAATTCTCATGTAGCAACAACTTTTACATGAGAAAAATGTGAACACTATGAGGATGTTGACCTGGGGAAACTACAGAATTTACATGAGCCAAGTGATAACTGAGCAATTAGCCATTAACCAATTGAAGTTTAAAAGAGATGTGAATGTGAATTAAAACTAAAAATCTAACTTGGTTCAGAACAATTGCCTTTTTGAGTGAACTTCGTAGATGGCGGCCCTGTGGAAGTCCGTCGTCCAAAGATTTTTTAATACATGCACTGAAACAATCAGAAAACACAAAACAAAAAACAACATTATGGTTATTGAAAGCATTTTCTATTTTGGCATCTTAAAAAGGTACTCAGTGGCTAATGGTCGGGTTTTGGCTTTGGAAAAATGGGGTCATCTGTTACAAAGTTACCTTGATGTTGCTATGCTTCTCACTGCTTTGATGTTGCTATGCTTCTCACTGAAACTGGCATTATACAGTTGAAAACGGAAGTTTACATACACCTTAGCCAAATACATTTAAACTCAGTTTTTCACAATTCCTGACATTTAATCCTAGTAAAAATTCCCTGTCTTAGGTCAGTTAGGATCACCACTTTATTTTAAGAATGTGAAATGTCAGAATAATAGTAGAGAGAATTGATTTAATTCAGCTTTTATTTCTTTCATCACATTCCCTGTCGGTCAGAAGTTTACATACACTCAATTAGTATTTGGTAGCAATGCCTTTAAATTGTTTAACTTGGGTCAAACGCTCCAGGTAGCCTTCCACAAGCTTCCCACAATAAGTTGGGTGAATTTTGGCCCATTCCTCCTGACAGAGCTGGTGTAACTGAGTCAGGTTTGTAGGCCTCCTTGCTCACACACGCTTTATCAGTTCTGCCCACAAATTATCTATAGGATTGGGGTCAGGGCTTTGTGATGGCCACTGAAATACATCGACTTTGTTGTCCTTAAGCCATTTTGCCACAACTTTGGAAGTATGCTTGGGGTCATTGTCCATTTGGAAGACCCATTTACGACCAAGCTTTAACTTCCTGACTGATGTCTTGAGATGTTGCTTCAATATATCCACAATTTCCCTTCCTCATGGTGCCATCTATTTTGTGAAGTGCACCAGTCCCTCCTGCAGCAAAGCCACCCCACAAAATGATGCTGTCACCCCCGTGCTTCATGGTTGGGATGGTGTTCTTCGGCTTGCAAGCCTTCCCCTTTCTTCCTTCAAACATAACAATGGTCATTATGGCCAAACAGTTCTATTTTGTTTCATCAAACCAGAGGACATTTCTCTAAAAAGTACGATCTTTGTCCCCATGTGCAGTTGCAAACCGTAGTCTGGCTTTTTTATGGCGGTTTTGGAGCAGTGGCTTCTTCCTTGCTGAGCGGCCTTTCAGGTTATGTCGATATAGGACTCGTTTGACTGTGGATATAGATACTTTTGTACCCGTTTCCTCCAGCATCTTCACAAGGTCCTTTGCTGTTGTTCCGAGATTGATTTGTACTTTTCGCAACAATGTATGTTCATCTCTAGGAGACAGAAAGCGTCTCCTTCCTGAGCGGCATGACGGCTGCGTTGTCCCATGGTGTTTATACTTGCGTACTATTGTTTGTACAGATGAACGTGGTACCTTCAGGCGTTTGGAAATTTCTCCCAAGGATGAACCAGACTTGTGGAGGTCAATTTTTTTTTCTGAGGTCTTGGCTGATTTCTTTTGATTTTCCCATGATGTCAAGCAAAGAGGCACTGAGTTTGAAGATAGGCCTTGAAATACATCCACAGGTACACCACCAATTGACTCAAATGATGTCAATAACCCATCAGAAGCTTCTAAAGCCATGACATCATTATAAGTGAAATAATCTGTCTGTAAACAATTGTTGGAAAAATTACTTGTGTCATGTACAAAGTAGAACCAACTTGCCAAAACTATAGTTTGTTAACAAGAAATTTATGGAGTGGTTGAAAAACTAGTTTTAATGACTCCAACCTAAGTGTATGTAAACCTCTGACTTCAACTGTATATACAGTATTTTTCAGCAAGGAAACAATGTTTCTGCCAGTTATAAATGCTATATAAAAACAAATGATGTAGCTAGCATAAACTGGGACATAGATTTAGTAGGCCTAACTTCAAGTGAATGTATGGCAAACTGTTCCGAGAGCAGGGGTTCCCCAACCCCCCCCCACCTTTTAACATTTGAAAAATGTCATGTTTTGAAGCCCATTTCCTGCAATTCTATTTCATAAAAAACAATACTAACAATAAGAAAGAAAGAAAATCTACACACGATTTCCCCAAATGAAATGTAATTCCACTACCAAATATGTTTTATTATGATAATTTATATGAACTCTCAATTTAATAATACATATTCTCTAACATAAAGTGAGTCAATGTGCGGGGGCACCAGTTAGTTGAGGTAATATGTACATGTAGGTAAAGTTATTAAAGCGACTAAGCATAGATAACAACAAAGAGTAGCAGCGCTGTAAAAGAGGAAGGGGGGGGGGGGCAATGCAAATAGTCTGGGTAGCCATTTGATTAGATGTTCAGGAGTCTTATGGCTTGGGGGTAGAAGCTGTTTAGAAGCCTCTTGGACCTAGACTTGGCACTCCGGTAGTGCTTGCCGTGCGGTAGCAGAGAGAACAGTCTATGACTAGGGTGGCTGGAGTCTGACAATTTTTAGGGCCTTCCTCTGACACCGCCTGTTATAGAGGTCCTGGATGGCAGGAAGCTTGGCCCCAGTGATGTACTGGGCCGTTCGCACTACCCTCAGTAGTGCCTTGCGGTTGGAGGCTGAGCAGTTGCCATACCAGGCAGTGATGCAACCCGTCAGGATGCTCTCGATGGTGCAGCTGTAGAACCTTTTGAGGATCTGAGGACCCATGCCAAATCTTTTCAGTCTCCTAAGGGGGAATAGGTTGTCGTGCCCTCTTCACGACTGTCTTGGTGTACTTGGACCATGTTAGTTTGTTGGTGATGTGGACACCAAGGAACTTGAAGCTCTCAACCTGCTCCACTGCAGCCCCGTCAATGAGAATGGTGGCGTGCTCGGTCCTCTTTTTCCTGTAGTCCACATTCATCTCCTTTGTCTTGATCACGTTGAGGGAGAGGTTGTTGTCCTGGCACCACACGGCCAGGTCTCTGACCTCCTCCCTACAGGCTGTCTCATCATTGTCGGTGATCAGGCCTACCACTGTTGTGTCATCGGCAAATGTAATGATGGTGTTGGAGTCGTGCCTGGCCATGCAGTCATGAGTGAAGAGGGAGTACACAGAAGGGGACTGAGCACGCACCCCTGAGGGGACCCTGTGTTGAGGAGCAGTATGGCAGATGTGTTGTTGCCTACCCTTACCACCTGGGGGCGGCCCGTCAGGAAGTCCAGGATCCAGTTGCAAAGGGAGGTGTTTAGTCCCAGGGTCCTTCAATTATTGATGAGCTTTGAGGGCACTATGGTGTTGAACACTGAGCTGTAGTCAATGAATAACATTCTCACATTGGTGTTCCTTTTGTCCAGGTGGGAAAGGGCAGTGTGGAGTGCAATAGAGATCGCATCATCTGTGGATCTGTTGGGACAGTATGCAAATTGGAGAGCCGTCTAGGGTTTCTGGGATAATGATGTTGCTGTGAGCCATGATCAGCCTTTCAAAGCACTTCATGACTACAGATGTGACCAACTAGCAAGTGTCTTCACTGACATTTTCAACCTCTCCATGTCCGAGTCTGTAATACCAACATGTTTTAAGCAGACCACCATAGTGCCTGTGCCCAAATACACTAAGGTAACCTGCCTAAATGACTACTGACCCGGTAGTCATTTAGGCAGGTTACCTTAGTGTATTTGGGCACAGGCACTATGGTGGTCTGCTTAAAACATGTTGGTATTACAGACTCGGACATGGAGAGGTTGAAAATGTCAGTGAAGACACTTGCTAGTTGGTCAGCACAGGCTCGCAGTACATGTTCCTGGCAATCTGTCTGGCCCTGCGGCCTTGTGAATGTTGACCTGTTTAAAGGTCTTACATCAGCTGCGGAGAGTGTCATCACACAGTCTTCCGGAACAGCTGGTGCTCTCATGCATGTTTCAGTGTTATTTGCCTCGAAGCGAGCATAGAAGTAGTTTCGCTCATCTGGTAGGCTTGTGTCACTGGACAGCTGTTGGCTGTGCTTCCCTTTGTAGTCTGTCATGGTTTGCAGGCCCTGCCACATCCGATGAGCATCAGAGCCGGTGTAGTACGATTCAATCTTAGTCCTGTATTGAAGCCTTGCCTGTCTGATGGTTCGTCAGAGGGCATAGCGGGATTTCTTATAAGCTTCTGGGTTCGAGTCCTGCTCCTTGAAAGCGGCAGCTCTAGCCTTTAGCTCAGTGCGGATGTTGCCTGTAATCCATGGCTTCTGGTTGGGGTATGTACGTACGGTCACTGTGGGGATGACGTCATTGATGAAGCCAATGACTGATGTGGTGTACTTATTTTCGGTCATAAGAGATGGTAGCGGTAACATTACATACAAAATAAGTTTAAAAAAAGTTACAAACAACACAAATAAACGAACAAAAAACAAAATCGGTTGGGGACACGTAAAACGTCTGCCTTCTTCTCCAGTACCATTTTTAATACAGATCAATCAAACAATTGATAGCGACAGTCACACATTGTATAAGTACAATTTCCTTGACTCCTCGATTTCAGAAGGTCTTACCTCAGCTTCTGAATGTCAGAGACAAACCAAAGATATTCCCATGTGCAGAGTCACATCTTCCTCAGGCAGTTAACCACTTGTTTTCAGCCTAAAGCATAGCGGATTTATGCATTGTTTTAAAAATCGGTATAACCAAAACGTAAATTATTCTTAAAAATTGTTCCCTCAAATCAGGGAAGGTCCCGCACCCTCCCACGAAACATTGGTGCCCCCTGTCTTAGAGAGCCACATACAATATTTTTCTACAGCCAAGCCTCAACACAATTGATTCAAACTAATCAACTAATTATGATCTTCAATCTAGACTTAATCATTAAGAGCCAGTCGTCTACTAGTATTCTCTTCTTCCTGAGGGTGTATGAGGCTTGGGCAGAATAAATAATATGGCAATTCATATTATTTTTCCAAAATGAATTAAAGATGACTTACATCTAAAAGTGATGCATGCAAGAAGCCTTGACCCGGTGCACACATATTTCTCTGTCCTCAGTTTGATTGAAGGCCTTAATCTGTATTTTTGACTTGTAACTGATGGCTTCTAGAAAGAAAGAAGGAACAACACATGATCAGGATGAGCTAGCTACTAGTTTAAAGCAATGAAAGATCCAATTGTTACAAATTCATATATAGACTACATTTATGAGAATAATACATGCATTTGCTTACCTTATCAACCTTGAAGATGATACTCATTAATCACTCAAAAACATGTTATGAGTGAGTGCACCACAAACATCTTTCCAGGGTGTTGATGTATCCTTTTTCCACACCACGGGTAGTGAAAGGGTATCCATCTGCAAAAGTGAAGTTTTGCTTTGATGTCAAGTCAGCTCATATTGTTGTGCTAACATGCTTCTGAACAGTTACACTAGCATATTGACAGCATGATATTGGTACAGCAACTTATTCACCCCAAAAATATAGCTAAGTGTTTAGGCAAATCATTAGTTAGCTAGCTAGTTAAAGTTATATCTCACTTTTCGACTTTAAGTTATTAGCTACATCAAACCAATGAGAATGCCGAAGTCATATCAGAAAATGTTTTGCCGGGGTGTGATGTAATATGGAGGACCCGGCAAGCCAGCCTATTCCCTATAATGTAAACAGAAATAACTTCAAAATGTATAACTTCAAATTAAACCAAATTGTCTGTACTCATGACTACTGGTTTCAATTACATTTTCTGCCAACTTACAAGCAAAGACTTTATGAATTTATTTACAAATCAACTTGCAAGGTTGCTAGCAACTAGCCTGCTAACGTTAGTCCTACTGACCTGCTAACGTTAGCCCTACCAGTCTGCTAATGTTACGTTACCACTGCATAAGTCAGCCAGTTAATATCAACAGCTAGCTTAAAGCTACATTAAAGTAAACCAAAGTTTTGGAAATACATAATGCCATTAACCAGTTATCAAAGAATGATCGCTATATGAAGTTATCTTAGCCAGCAAGCTATCCAGCCAGCTACCGTTAGCCATTTAGACAACTAGCTATTAGCCTAGCCAACCACCACGGTTTTGGTCGGCAAGCCAGAGCCCAACAACTGGAGACCAGCTGGAACACAACTAAAACATGACCGCAGATCAAAAGCAAAGAGAGAGCAGAGACTTACAGATTGATGGCTGGGGCCCATCCGATGGGGAAACTTTTTTTTAAAGAGTGCAGGACGAGGACCAAAGCAAGGGGGAGGCGGCCAATTCACCGGGTTGAGGGAGAATGAGGAAAATCTAATAGCTATAGCGAGAAAAATCTAAAATAGATAGATTCCAGATGTCAGATATCTCGCATGCTAATACTAACTAAACCAAGGTGGAAAAAGAAACAGTCCAGTAGCCTACCTCAGAGAAAATGCAGAAAAGTTGACAAAACAAAAAGGAGAACAGACGAGGTACTACACAATTACAGCAAGCAGGTATGATTTTCTCCTTCATTTTGTGCCCACGGCAAGAAGGCCCCAGAGCCTGCCGTGCTAACACAGACACAAAGTTTGATAAGCATGAGGATGCTGCATGTCTTTTCCCCCAAAAAAATGCTGCGTCATTGGTCAACAGCATTAGAGCGGTGACTGGATGGATTCAGAGAGCCTCAGCCTGTCAAAAGACAGGCGCTTGCGGTGAAGGTGCGTATCGGAAAAGCAGTTTGAAACTGCTAGTGAGTTGGGTGAAGAAAATAGCAGAGTGAGAGAATGAGTGTGTTACCATGGCGAAGAAAGGAAATGAGAAGTAAAGTTGTGGTGGAAACTAGGTAACTCCTACACTCGTTTTTAGTCGGGGGGTGAGGATGTTGGACCAATGCTACCTGAAAAATCTGTTTAATGTCTCGAGGAAAATCGGGAATGTGTTGGAAGAAAGTGTGGAGTCGATGAGAGTCAAAAGAAGTGGTCTTTAGATTTGTGTGTCTGCGGCGCAGAAGAAACATGTTTTAAGACAAAAAGATATCAGAGTGGAATGTTTACTGTTTGGATTTTCAAAGCATGGCGCCTATCAAAGGGGTTATTTCTGGGGTGGCGCAAGAAATATGTGGACACCCCTTCAAATTAGTGGATTTGGCTATTTCATCAACACCGTTGCTGACAGGTGTATAAAATAGAGTACACAGCCATTAATCTCCATAGACAAACAATGGCAGCAGAATGGCCTTACTGAAGAGCTCAGTGACCTTCAACGTGTTTCCGTCATGAAATGCCACCTTTTCAACAAGTTAGTTTGTAAAATTTCTGCCCTGCTAGAGCTGTCACGGTCAACTGTTAGTGCTGTTATTGGGAAGTGGAAACCTCTAGGCGCAACAACGGCTCAGCCGCGAAGTGGTAGGCCACACAAGCTCACAGAACGGGACCGTAGAGTGCTGAATAGTCTATCCTCGGTCGTAACACTCAATACCAAGTGGCCGAGCAACCGCACACAAGCCTAAGATTACCATGCGCGATGCCAAGTGTCGGCTGGAGTGTTGTAAAGCTCGCCACCATGATGAATCACGCTTCACCATCTGGCAGTCGGACGGACGGCAGGAGAACGCTACCTGCCCCAATGCATAGTGTCAACTGTAAAGTTTGGTGGAGGATGGATAATGGTCTGGGGCTGTTTATGGTTTGGGCTAGGCCCCTTAGTTGGTAGTAGAGCCCAGTGGAGGCTCCTTAGAGGAGGAAGGGGAGGACCATCCTACTCAGTGAATTTCAGAAGAATAAAAATTGTGAAACATAAAAATAAAAAGTTATAATTTTAAGATAAAAACTATGGTAAGTATATTCAAATGTATTTTAAATTGATAAAACATTGTTTTGCAATGAAGGTCTACAGTAGTCTCAACAGCACTCTCTGGTGTAGCACCATGGTAAGCTACAGCTAGATAGCACTGTAGTGCATAAAACGGGGTGAGTAGTTGACTAAACTGCTTGCTGTACACTGTATTGCATGATTGTAGAGGGTTGACTAGCGCGTTAGTTCTAGTAGCTATGTTGACTATGACGTTAGCTAATATGGTGACAATTACATTTTTTTTTGCCTGGTCACAGACAACTGCACTGAACTCCACAAGCATAGGGAAAAAAGTGAGAGAGCGTAGATGCGAAAAGGAATTATATATACACACAACGAGCAAAGTGATCATTCTGTTTGTATGTGACTGCTAGTTCTGTGTTTGCGTGTGATCAGGGGTATATTCATTCCAACGATTCTGTTGAAAAATGTTTCTTAAAACAGAAGCAAACGGAAGGAAAGGGGATAAACATACCTGAATTTGTCCACTAGGAACTCTTGTTTGTAACTGTTGGACTAACGATTACAACCTAGATCAGCTAGATGCAGGCAAGAGTGTGCAAGGCGCTATTTAATATGTCACTGTCTGTCACCTTGATTACTCAATTTTCTCAACCTGTGCACCTAAATTGTAAACTGTCATTCGTGGGATAGGTTGTAGCAACCTCATGATGGGTATAGGGAAAATTTGAGTATCATGTAGTACCCTAAACATATTGACGTTACATTGAGCTGGGTGAATGGAATATGAATGGCAGTCATCCAATAAGTTGTAATAGAAATAAGGCCATGCTAAAAAAGAAAAAGTCCTTCCTCATCTTAAAACGGCACCGACCGCCACTGATAGAGCCACCACGACCAGTGAAGGTGTTTCATCAACTGAGGGACTGTGAAATGTTGCATGTTAACAAGGTGGACCTTGTATTATTCATTGCAATGGTGAAACTGTACAGCACAAGCAGAGAAATTAGAATAATTGTGAATGTAGCTGAACGTTTCTTGATTTCACAGCAGAGGCCTTGCAAGAAATCCTGTCGCTGAATGTTCCGCCCTCACAGACCCCTTAACCTGTGTAGGGATGTATTTTGGAATGGACTGATTGAATAAGTGTGATGGGTTGTGTTTGCTAACATGTCTATTTTTGTATGATGTCGTTTTCCCTCTCTCCCACAATGGATTTTTATTTTCTCGTTCAATACTCCGTCCAGCTGGTGGCGGTAATGCACCATTAATATTTGATGCCAACTGCCATTAAACCCCATCAAAGAAGAAGGTGCGTGCTGAGACTGGCATCAAAATACTGGAGAAAATGCAACTGAACTAATTCAAGTACCCACATTTATGTTAGAGGTTTTAGCTTTTAATTTGGCTTATTATTGTTTGGAAATGTACAAACATAATGTGTGGTAACTTTATGACTGGCTTGAAAACACACCGAGTGTGTTACATAGAGCCATCATCGTGCACAACATGAGTGCCATGCACAAACATAACATTAACTTCTAAAGGCTTTCCCCCAAAACTTCCCCAATTAAATGTTGACTGCAAAGAAAGCATACCTAGCAGAATGATATGATGGTTTATATCAATCGGGTGGGCGTTCGTTTGTTTTGCAAAGTCTCCCATCACATGTCTAGTAGCCTACAGAAACAACCTAGCCAAACACAATGGTTAATTGAGAGGTGGGAAGTTGAATTAAAGGGGAACTACACCAATTTTTATAAATGTTTTACTGATGTGGTTTAAGAATTGTTGTGGATACAGAACAACCAATGTTCTAGTTTTTAGATAAAAAATAGTGTGAGAGTGAAAACCTGAAAAAATAAATTGAACATTTTCTAAAATCTGCAGTTTTCCCTATAGGTCTACTCGTTGTCCTTTATGATGAATCTATATGACAACATTATTTTAAATAGCCTGACAGAAGTTACAGTTAGACAGCTCTAAAATACACTTTTTATTGCATTTGATGTAATTGTGTGTGGTATTTACAATCCAATTTAATTTAGATTTTTACAGATTCAAAGTTCAAAAAGTTGCAGAATGGCCCCCTAAAAAATGCTGTACATGCGACACATAAGATGCAATAAGGTAGATGAACGAGTCCCCTCCTCTCCGAAAATAAATAGTGGAACTAGAAAGCCAAGTTGGAGTACCAGCATGAAGATTAAAGACCCTAAAAATGTTGAAATATTAAACAAAGGACAAAACAGACATGAGATATCTCTTGCTGATAGTATCCTAAAAAAGAGGAACATTCATGCAAAGAAAGGGAGAAGGCAGAAAAGCCTTTCACAGAGAATGCGGAAGATGAGAGCAAAGCGAAGAGAGGAAGAGAAACCAGAAATGTGTTAAGAAAACACTTAACAGAATAGCAGAAAAAGAAGATGCAAAGACGGCTTTAAAAAAAATGTGAACAGAGAGCAGCTAGGTCAAAAGAGGAGCATGAAAGAGAAATCAAAAAGAGGAGAAATATGGTCAGAACAAAGAACAGGCAAAGCAGGTGAAAGCACAAGAGAAATTGGAGGCAGAGAGGATTCGTCTCAAGGAACTAGAGAATAAATTAGAAGAACAGAGAAAGCAACTTGAACATTCTAAAAGAGCCTTGCAGACAGCAGAGCAAGATGTACGGGGTCCATCTGCCAGAGGGATGAGCCTTCAAAAGGGCTAAAGCCTGTATGCCAAAACAGGCAGCACAGTATGTCACTACTCCATGGAGCCTTATTGACAAAGCAGCTATTTTCTGTCAGAAAAACATCGGAACCACAACAGAGGGGAAGTTGGAAGTGGCAGTTGTTGAAGCAGTAGCCAATGGCCTATCAAAGTCCAGACAATCTCCAACTAGAAAGGCTTTGGCTTGTTCACTGAATATGATTTTGAACTACAAACTACAGAGACAAACTACAGAGACAGTTTGCAAAATGATTTGGGGTCAGTAGAAAACTTTAAAAGGTAAGCTTAAAAAAACAAGAGATTGACATAGATTATCTCAATGTTGTCTCAGCAGTGGAACAATGATACGAAGCAGTTTCAAAGTGCCAGATAAGAAAAGGGTGAGCAAGAAGACTGGGGAGGCAGCCAGCTTTCTTGACCTCTCCACTGCACTAAAAATGTCTCAAAGCCAACCATGGTATCTCAATAGGAGCTGCTATATTTCACAGATTAGGACCAGGAACCATTAAGCCACAGAGAAGTGCAACACTTGTGGGTTGCCTCTATGAATACTGTGAAAATATCAAAACTGAAATGACAGACAGCGAATGGCCACCTGGTGAGCAGACATTCACCAACCATAAAAGGGGTGTAAGCATTCAGCAGTGTCATTATGTGTGAGAACTACAGGGAATGATTCCCACTATCCGAAGTGTATCAGTGCAAGGATTGTGGTGTCCATACAGCAGAGCCATTTATTGCCCCCTCCTAAAAAAGAAGGACACTGATGTAGAGTGGAAAAGATAGAAGATTGTCAGACAAAAAGTAACAAATGGAAACAAGAGTACACTATAAAAAAAGTGATATTTAGTATGAAAGTGTGGATCTATGAAGATGCTTATTGATTAACTGAAACAAGAGGCTCAAGCTTTTTCAGAACACTTGTTTATCAAGGACTGGCAGAACAACCAATTAGCAAAAGTGAAAGCCAACCTCCCAGAACACACAGTATTGGGTATCCTGAACTTTGCCAAGAACTACACTTGCAGATACCAGCAAGAGGCCCAGGGGGCTTACTGGACCCACGAGAGTGTTACACAACACCCAGTGAGGTCATTGAAAGAAACCAAAGTCACCGTAGTCTGAAGCAAGTGCCTGACACCATGAAGTTGCTTTGCATCAAAACAGTCAAGGGCGGGGTAGTGGCAACCAGAAACCTCAGCTGCTTCTGGGATTCTTGTCTCCATGGGATTGGAGTCAGTGAGAATGGATTATGTGTTGAGTAATGGAGAGGTAAAACGTCATAGTCTGCATGGTAAGTAACACAATGCTTACATAATGTAAATCATGTTTGATATTAAATGACATCTCAATAACCTCATGTGATTCTTTGTTTCCTTACCAGAACTTAGAAAGAGATGCCAGAGACGAGATGGATGACAGCATCACACACACACACACACACACACACACACACACACACACACACACACACACACACACACACACACACACACACACACACACACACACACACACACACACACACACACACACACACACACACACACACACACACACACACGGTGCTGGAGGAGTATTGATAATGGTGGTGTCAGAGATCTAATGATGTCATAAAGCTAGAGAACGTGCTGTAAGTGAAAATAGGGTATACAGTGTAACACACACACACAATACGTGAAGCGTTTACTGATTATATTAATTTCACTTTTGATTATTATTGTCAATGATTTGACAGAACCCATTGTAATATTACAACTATTAAAAAATATTGAAATGCTGTTGTTTATCTTTTTCACTCTTCAGGAAGGTTCAACATGGCTATAAATGATAGGGAAATTGATAAAAGTATAAATAGATTTGGTTTCTATGCATGACAATTAAACATGCAGTGTCAATGTTTCCTGTGCCACTTTGAATGACATGTAGATGTTTTGTTGATGCTAGGTGGTTATGGTATCATTGTGCATATCTAGACAAATGTAACTGTAATATTATGTAGAAAGGTTTACCAAACTTGTAGTTGTGTGTGATCAAACCTACCACAACGTTTTACAGGTAGGAGTATAGAGAGCAGCTGAGTCCACAATTGGAGAGACTGGTTTCAGACTAAGGCACAATCCAAAATGGACCCCCAGACCATATAAACTTGACAGGTGCAATCAATATGATAATGTTTCCACCTTGCTGTCCTCTGATAGGCAAAGTTGAAGCTTCAACATATTGCTTATACCAATCAAAACCTCACAGATCTCCACAAGTGCATAGGGTCTAGGTGTTCATTTGAGATTGGGCCTAGCTGGTCATGGGTGCACCTCAGCCACGCTCAAGGTCGTAAACCGCCATTGATAAAAGACAGTACTGTGCAGCCGTCTTCATCGACCTAGCCAATTCTTTCGACTCTGTCAATCATCGCATTCTTATCGGCAGACTCAACAGCCTTGGTTTCTCTAATGACTGCCTCGCCTGGTTCACCAACTACTTCTCAGACAGAGTTCAGTGTGTCAAATCAGAGGGCCTGTTGTCCGGACCTCTGGTAGTCTATGGGGGTGCCACAGGGTTCAATTCTCAGGCTGACTATTTTCTCTGTATATATCAACGATGTCGCTCTTGCTGCTGGTGATTCTCTGATCCACCTCTACGCAGACGACACCATTCTGTATAATGGTGTTTGACCGCGGACCCATTACGGATGCAGGCAATGATCGCTGAGATCCTGGTTAAAGACAGCAGAGGTGTTTTTAGAGGGCAAGTTGGTCAGGATGATATCTATGAGGGTGCCCATGTTTACAGATTTAGGGTTGTACCTGGTAGGTTCCTTGATAATTTGTGTGAGATTGAGGGCATCTACCTTAGATTGTAGGACGGCCGGGGTGTTAAGCATATCCCAGTTTAGGTCACCTAGCAGTACGAACTCTGAAGAGGACGTTTGTACTGCTTCTGTGGTGTGGGCCAATGGGTGTCTTTCTAACAGCTTCCAACAACAAACGCAAGCTGCACTTGTGCAACTCCAACCGAGTCAGTTCGTAAACAGTGAGTGTGACAAACTAACAAAATAGGTCAGGGATCATCAACTAGATTCAGCCGCGGGACTATTTTAATTTTTTTCAGAGGATAGTCAGGCGGCCGGAACATAATTAAAAATAATTTGTATTCTACAAATTGACCACAAGATGATAATCAATAATTATTATTTTCAAACCTTGCTTATATTTGTACATAATCACATACAGTGGGGAGAACAAGTATTTGATACACTGCCGATTTTGCAGGTTTTCCTACTTACAAAGCATGTAGAGGTCTGTAATTTTTATCATAGGTACACTTCAACTATGAGAGACGGAATCTAAAACAAAAATCCAGAAAATCACATTGTATGATTTTTAAGTAATTAATTTGCATTTTATTGCATGACATAAGTATTTGATACATCAGAAAAGCAGAACTTAATATTTGGTACAGAAACCTTTGTTTGCAATTACAGAGATCATACGTTTCCTGTAGTTCTTGACTAGGTTTGCACACACTGCAGCAGGGATTTTGGCCCACTCCTCCCTACAGATCTTCTCCAGATCCTTCAGGTTTCGGGGCTGTCGCTGGGCAATACGGAGTTTCAGCTCCCTCCAAAGATTTTCTATTGGGTTCAGGTCTGGAGACTGGCTAGGCCACTCCAGGACCTTGAGATGCTTCTTACGGAGCCACTCCTTAGTTGCCATGGCTGTGTGCTTCGTGCCGTTGTCATGCTGGAAGACCCAGCCACGACCCATCTTCAATGCTCTTACTGAGGGAAGGAGGTTGTTGGCCAAGATCTCGCGATACATGGCCCCATCCATCCTCCCCTCAATACGGTGCAGTCGTCCTGTCCCCTTTGCAGAAAAGCATCCCCAAAGAATGATGTTTCCACCTCCATGCTTCACGGTTGGGATGGTGTTCTTGGGGTTGTACTCATACTTCTTCTTCCTCCAAACACGGCGAGTGGAGTTAGACCAAAAAGCTCTATTTTTGTCTCATCAGACCACATGACCTTCTCCCATTCCTCCTCTGGATCATCCAGATGGTCATTGGCAAACTTCAGACAGGCCTGGACATGCACTGGCTTAAGCAGGGGGACCTTGCGTGCGCTGCAGGATTTTAATCCATGACGGCGTAGTGTGTTGCTAATGGTTTTCTTTGAGACTGTGGTCCCAGCTCTCTTCAGGTCATTGACCAGGTCCTGCCGTGTAGTTCTGGGCTGATCCCTCACCTTCCTCATGATCATTGATGCCCCACGAGGTGAAATCTTGCATGGAGCCCCAGACCGAGGGTGATTGACCGTCATCTTGAACTTCTTCCATTTTCTAATAATTGCGCCAACAGTTGTTTCCTTCTCACCAAGCTGCTTGCCTATTGTCCTGTAGCCCATCCCAGCCTTGTGCAGGTCTACAATTTTATCCCTGATGTCCTTACACAGCTCTCTGGTCTTGGCCATTGTGGAGAGGTTGGAATCTGTTTGATTGAGTGTGTGGACAGGTGTCTTTTATACAGGTAACGAGTTCAAACAGGTGCAGTTAATACAGGTAATGAGTGGAGAACAGGAGGGCTTCTTAAAGAAAAACTAACAGGTCTGTGAGAGCCGGAATTCTTACTGGTTGGTAGGTGATCAAATACTTATGTCATGCAATAAAATGCAAATTAATTATTTAAAAATCATACAATGTGAGTTTCTGGATTTTTGTTTTAGATTCCGTCTCTCACAGTTGAAGTGTACCTATGATAAAAATTACAGACCTCTACATGCTTTGTAAGTAGGAAAACCTGCAAAATCGGCAGTGTATCAAATACTTGTTCTCCCCACTGTATACAGTGCCTTCAGAAAGTATTCATACCCCTTGACATATTCCACATTTTGCTGTTACAGCCTGAATTCAAAACCTACACACAATACCCCATAATGACAATAATTCACACCACTGAGTCAATACTTTGTAGAAGCACCTTTGGCAGCGATTACAGCTGTGAGTCTTTCTGGGTAAATTTCAAAGAGCTTTCCACACCTGGATTGTGCAACATTTGCCCAGGAACATTTACGGTCTTCTTGGCAAGCAAGTCCAGTGTAGATTTGGCCTTGTGTTTAAGGTTATTGTTCTGCTGAAAGGTAAATGAATCTCCCAATGTCTGCTGGAAAGCAGACTGAAGCACGTTTTCTTCTAGGATTTTACCTGTGCTCATTTTTTATCCTGGAAAACTCCCCAGTGCTTAACAATTACAAGCATACCCATAACATTATTCAGCCACCACTATTCTTGAAAATATGGAGAGTGGTACTCAGTAAAGTGTTGTATTGGATTTGCCCCAAACACAACACTGTGTATTCAGGACAAAAAGTGAATTGCTTTGCCACATTTTTTACATTATTACTTTAGTGCCTTGTTGCAAACAGGATGCATGTTTTGGAATATTGTTTATGTCTTCTTTTCACTCTGTCAATTAGGTCAGTATTGTGGAGTAATAACTACAATGTTGTTGATCCATCGTCAGTTCTCATATCACAGCCATTAAACTCTGTTTTAAACTCACCATTGGCCTCACGGTGAAATCCCTGAGTGGTTTCCTTCCTCTCCGGCAAGAGTTGTATTTTTACTCATCTACCAATAGGTGTCCTTTGTGAAGCATTGGAAAACCTCCCTGGTCTTTGTGGTTGAAATTCACTGCTTGACTGAGGGACCTTACAGATAATTGTAAGTGTGAGGTCTAAAGATGAGGTACTCATTCAAAAAGTTAAGACTTTTTTTGCTGTAACAGCAAAATGTGGAATATGTCAAGGGGTATGAATACTTTCTCAAGACTTTTCAGCTTTTCATTTTTTATTAAAATGTTAACCATTTCGAAAAACATAATTCTACTTTGACATTATTGGGTATTGTGTGTAGGCCAGTGACAAAAAAATCTATATAATCCATTTTAAATTCAGGCTGTAACAACAAAATGTGGAAAAAGTCAAGGGGTGTGAACAGTTTCTGAAGGAACTGTATCTCTAATATGCGTGGGAATACTTTGGAACATATTTCATCAATTAAAATCACTTAGCGCTGATTTGCTAGTGTTTTTACAGTATTTTATGTTCAACAATATAAAAACAAAAAATAAATAATTGTATATATTTTTTGCTCAGAATATTTGGAGGACCAAATAAAATCACTGTGGGCTGCTAGTTGGGGAACCCTGGTCTATAATCTAGATATGTAGAGATGATTAGATTATTAATCTGTTAACGAACCGTTTGCAAGGTCCTCTTGTTGAAGTCATTGCGTCACCTAAACTGTAGCTGTATATATTCAATAATAAATAAAACAAATGTTATACCTTATAATACTCTTTCATAATGCAAATAAGTAACATAGCTGTGGTAATGCTAAAGTAAAAAAGGACTGCATCAAACGTGTTACTACTTCAGTCACCAGCTGGGGTGTGACATCACCAAATTGTCCAGATGCTGATGAATTATTCAAATGGTGATATGAAACTCTTCAAACCAGTTGCATGTTTTCATTGTGAAACGCATAAATAGATTAATAAATCAAATAATAAGATTACATTCTGTATTGTCACCTCATATGCATCATGGTGTCTGTGTTATCACTCACCATCTAAAGACTGACTGAGCTGTCTCAGTGGCTGTTCTCACTCACCATCTAAAGACTGACTGAGCTGTCTCAGTGGCTGTTCTCACTCACCATCTAAAGACTGACTGAGCTGTCTCAGTGGCTGTTCTCACTCACCATCTAAAGACTGACTGAGCTGTCTCAGTGGCTGTTCTCACTCACCATCTAAAGACTGACTGAGCTGTCTCAGTGGCTGTTCTCACTCACCATCTAAAGACTGACTGAGCTGTCTCAGTGGCTGTTCTCACTCACCATCTAAAGACTGACTGGGCTGTCTCAGTGGCTGTTCTCACTCACCATCTAAAGACTGACTGAGCTGTCTCAGTGGCTGTTCTCACTCACCATCTAAAGACTGACTGAGCTGTCTCAGTGGCTGTTCTCACTCACCATCTAAAGACTGACTGGGCTGTCTCAGTGGCTGTTCTCACTCACCATCTAAAGACTGACTGGGCTGTCTCAGTGGCTGTTCTCACTCACCATCTAAAGACTGACTGAGCTGTCTCAGTGGCTGTCTCACTCACCATCTAAAGACTGACTGGGCTGTCTCAGTGGCTGTTCTCACTCACCATCTAAAGACTGACTGAGCTGTCTCAGTGGCTGTTCTCAGTCACCATCTAAAGACTGACTGGGCTGTCTCAGTGGCTGTTCTCACTCACTGACTGGGCTGTTCTCACCCTTTAGTGACTGACTGGGCTGTTCTCACCCTCTAGTGACTGACTGGGCTGTTCTCACCCTCTAGTGACTGACTGGGCTGTTCTCACCCTCTAGTGACTGACTGGGCTGTTCTCACCCTCTAGTGACTGACTGGGCTGTTCTCACCCTCTAGTGACTGACTGGGCTGTTCTCACCCTCTAGTGACTGACTGGGCTGTCTCAGTGGCTGTTCTCACTCACTGACTGGACTGTTCTCACCCTTTAGTCACTGACTGGGCTGTTCTCACCCTTTAGTGACTGACTGGGCTGTTCTCACCCTCTAGTCACTGACTGGGCTGTTCTCACCCTTTAGTGACTGACTGGGCTGTTCTCACCCTTTAGTGACTGACTGGGCTGTTCTCACCCTCTAGTGACTGACTGGGCTGTTCTCACCCCTAGTGACTGACTGGGCTGTTCTCACCCTCTAGTGACTGACTGGGCTGTTCTCACCCTCTAGTGACTGACTGGGCTGTTCTCACCCTCTAGTGACTGACTGGGCTGTTCTCACCCTCTAGTGACTGACTGGGCTGTTCTCACCCTCTAGTGACTGACTGGGCTGTTCTCACCCTCTAGTGACTGACTGGGCTGTTCTCACCCTCTAGTGACTGACTGGGCTGTTCTCACCCTCTAGTGACTGACTGGGCTGTTCTCACCCTCTAGTCACTGACTGGGCTGTTCTCACCCTTTAGTGACTGACTGGGCTGTTCTCACCCTCTAGTGACTGACTGTGCTGTTCTCACCCTCTAGTCACTGACTGGGCTGTTCTCACCCTCTAGTGACTGACTGGGCTGTTCTCACCCTCTAGTGACTGACTGGGCTGTTCTCACCCTCTAGTGACTGACTGGGCTGTTCTCACCCTCTAGTGACTGACTGGGCTGTTCTCACCCTCTAGTGACTGACTGGGCTGTTCTCACCCTCTAGTGACTGACTGGGCTGTTCTCACCCTCTAGTGACTGACTGGGCTGTTCTCACCCTCTAGTGACTGACTGGGCTGTCTCAGTGGCTGTTCTCACTCACTGACTGGACTGTTCTCACCCTTTAGTGACTGACTGGGCTGTTCTCACCCTCTAGTGACTGACTGGGCTGTTCTCACCCTCTAGTGACTGACTGGGCTGTTCTCACCCTCTAGTGACTGACTGGGCTGTTCTCACCCTCTAGTGACTGACTGGGCTGTTCTCACCCTCTAGTGACTGACTGGGCTGTTCTCACCCTCTAGTGACTGACTGGGCTGTCTCAGTGGCTGTTCTCACTCACTGACTGGACTGTTCTCACCCTTTAGTGACTGACTGGGCTGTTCTCACCCTCTAGTGACTGACTGGGCTGTTCTCACCCTCTAGTGACTGACTGGGCTGTTCTCACCCTCTAGTGACTGACTGGGCTGTTCTCACCCTCTAGTGACTGACTGGGCTGTTCTCACCCTCTAGTGACTGACTGGGCTGTTCTCACCCTCTAGTGACTGACTGGGCTGTTCTCACCCTCTAGTGACTGACTGGGCTGTTCTCACCCTCTAGTGACTGACTGGGCTGTTCTCACCCTCTAGTGACTGACTGGGCTGTCTCAGTGGCTGTTCTCACTCACTGACTGGACTGTTCTCACCCTTTAGTGACTGACTGGGCTGTTCTCACCCTCTAGTGACTGACTGGGCTGTTCTCACCCTCTAGTGACTGACTGGGCTGTTCTCACCCTCTAGTGACTGACTGGGCTGTTCTCACCCTCTAGTGACTGACTGGGCTGTTCTCACCCTCTAGTGACTGACTGGGCTGTTCTCACCCTCTAGTGACTGACTGGGCTGTTCTCACCCTCTAGTGACTGACTGGGCTGTTCTCACCCTCTAGTGACTGACTGGGCTGTTCTCACCCTCTAGTGACTGACTGGGCTGTTCTCACCCTCTAGTGACTGACTGGGCTGTTCTCACCCTCTAGTGACTGACTGGGCTGTTCTCACCCTCTAGTGACTGACTGGGCTGTTCTCACCCTCTAGTGACTGACTGGGCTGTTCTCACCCTCTAGTGACTGACTGGGCTGTTCTCACCCTCTAGTGACTGACTGGGCTGTTCTCACCCTCTAGTGACTGACTGGGCTGTTCTCACCCTCTAGTGACTGACTGGGCTGTTCTCACCCTCTAGTGACTGACTGGGCTGTTCTCACCCTCTAGTGACTGACTGGGCTGTTCTCACCCTCTAGTGACTGACTGGGCTGTTCTCACCCTCTAGTGACTGACTGGGCTGTTCTCACCCTCTAGTGACTGACTGGGCTGTTCTCACCCTCTAGTGACTGACTGGGCTGTTCTCACCCTCTAGTGACTGACTGGGCTGTTCTCACCCTCTAGTGACTGACTGGGCTGTTCTCACCCTCTAGTGACTGACTGGGCTGTTCTCACCCTCTAGTGACTGACTGGGCTGTTCTCACCCTCTAGTGACTGACTGGGCTGTTCTCACCCTCTAGTGACTGACTGGGCTGTTCTCACCCTCTAGTGACTGACTGGGCTGTTCTCACCCTCTAGTGACTGACTGGGCTGTTCTCACCCTCTAGTGACTGACTGGGCTGTTCTCACCCTCTAGTGACTGACTGGGCTGTTCTCACCCTCTAGTGACTGACTGGGCTGTTCTCACCCTCTAGTGACTGACTGGGCTGTTCTCACCCTCTAGTGACTGACTGGGCTGTTCTCACCCTCTAGTGACTGACTGGGCTGTTCTCACCCTCTAGTGACTGACTGGGCTGTTCTCACCCTCTAGTGACTGACTGGGCTGTTCTCACCCTCTAGTGACTGACTGGGCTGTTCTCACCCTCTAGTGACTGACTGGGCTGTTCTCACCCTCTAGTGACTGACTGGGCTGTTCTCACCCTCTAGTGACTGACTGGGCTGTTCTCACCCTCTAGTGACTGACTGGGCTGTTCTCAGTGGCTGCAGAAAATACAGAGGTATTACTGCTGTAAGAGATATTTAATCAACTTCAGCAATCTGCTTTGGTACATCAAATATTCACATGAAAATGATTGTGTAACCATAAACAACAATAAAATTGCCCCTTTTTTACCTCCTGTTGTCTTCAGCAACTCATCCCTCATCTCCGATGATGTCAGGAGGAAGTTGCTGGACAGGCATTTGTATATCTGGACCACAGCAGCCTGGTGTCTGCATGGAGCTCCCGTGAGCCCTACTGGACAAATGCATGTCCACAGTATAGGTCTGGCCTGGTGTGGTACCCTTCACCCTGTACTGCTTCTCCCCACACCTAACAGACATTAGGAGAGAGAAGATAGACAACTTATAATAGACGATACAACAAATAATAAAAGACCACATAATATTTAAAAAAAAATCTATTACAAACCTGTATTCATCACTATTTACCTGCTCGATGTCAGATGGGTTGACGCTACTATCCTGGGCCAGAAGATGTGAGTGCTGGAACGTTTCCCAGCGGCCAAGGACAACGTCAGTCACCCGTGCCTCATAGTAAGCCTCCAGGCGCAGGGAGATTTAACACTTTTGTCCTCTGGAGGATTTTACCCTGAAGGATTCGCATGCTGCCTTATTGGTGTCACTCCCTCAGGTTGGCAGCTCCTCCCGATAGCTGACTGCCCAACACTCTAGACGACTGAACAGTTGATGGAAGTAGGTCGTGAATTTCTTGTACCTGTAATTTGAGTAAAATATGTACTTGAACTATCACATACTGGTTACAAACTATAAAAGGGAAAATGTATCCCAAATAACAACATATCCCAAACAAGGACTGGGTAAATTTCAATTAGAAAATACTAAAACTGAAAAGTTACTGAGAATAAAGCATAATAGACTACACCTCATTATACTGTTATACTACACTAACCTGGCTACAAATGTGTTTTGATCTGCCTGCTGATAGAGGGGCTCAACCATCTCTTCCCTGTCATACATGATGTCTTTGGGACAGCGAAGAGGGTCTGCCTGTCTCTCAGGTCTACTCCTCTCTCCACAGCCACACTGCCTGGAGTAGGTGGAAGGTGCAGAGGAGCAGTTTGGACCCTGGAAATGGCCTCCCTAATGCTCCCCTCTCTGCCTTGCAGTCATCTGTAATGAGGCGAGGATCAGCCTGACCACTCCCTGCAAATGCATTCTCCCTAAGGATGTCCTTCAACAGTTGAAGGCACTCCAGGAGGATTGTGGCCTCATCCTCAGACTGAATCAGGATAACCCCAAGGGGGAGACCGCCAGCACAGATGTGGGTAAGAGAAAAAAGAAAAAAAAACTCGACAGTTCTCTTGTTCCATGTTCCCAGAGAAATCAATAAAGCAGAGCTTCTCACTGTGTCTGGCCTGATGAACATGCTTCATCAGTGGGGAGTAGATAGCCACGTGAGGGGTTCCTACAGAGCTTCTCACTGTGTCTGGCCTGATGAACACACTTCATCAGTGGGAAGTAGATAGCCACGTGAGGGGTTCCTACAGAGCTTCTCACTGTGTCTGGCCTGATGAACACACTTCATCTGTGGGGAGTAGATAGCCACGCGAGGGGTTCCTACAGAGCTTCTCACTGTGTCTGGCCTGATGAACATGCTTCATCAGTGGGGAGTAGATAGCCACGCGAGGGGTTCCTACAGAGCTTCTCACTGTGTCTGGCCTGATGAACATGCTTCATCAGTGGGGAGTAGATAGCCACGCGAGGGGTTCCTACAGAGCTTCTCACTGTGTCTGGCCTGATGAACACACTTCATCAGTGGGGAGTAGATAGCCACGCGAGGGGTTCCTACAGAGCTTCTCACTGTGTCTGGCCTGATGAACACACTTCATCAGTGGGGAGTAGATAGCCACGTGAGGGGTTCCTACAGAGCTTCTCACTGTGTCTGGCCTGATGAACATGCTTCATCAGTGGGGAGTAGATAGCCACGCGAGGGGTTCCTACAGAGCTTCTCACTGTGTCTGGCCTGATGAACATGCTTCATCAGTGGGGAGTAGATAGCCACGCGAGGGGTTCCTACAGAGCTTCTCACTGTGTCTGGCCTGATGAACACACTTCATCAGTGGGGAGTAGATAGCCACGCGAGGGGTTCCTACAGAGCTTCTCACGGTGTCTGGCCTGATGAACATGCTTCATCAGTGGGGAGTAGATAGCCACGCGAGGGGTTCCTACAGAGCTTCTCACTGTGTCTGGCCTGATGAACATGCTTCATCAGTGGGGAGTAGATAGCCACGTGAGGGGTTCCTACAGAGCTTCTCACTGTGTCTGGCCTGATGAACATGCTTCATCAGTGGGGAGTAGATAGCCACGCGAGGGGTTCCTACAGAGCTTCTCACTGTGTCTGGCCTGATGAACATGCTTCATCAGTGGGGAGTAGATAGCCACGCGAGGGGTTCCTACAGAGCTTCTCACTGTGTCTGGCCTGATGAACACACTTCATCAGTGGGGAGTAGATAGCCACGTGAGGGGTTCCTACAGAGCTTCTCACTGTGTCTGGCCTGATGAACATGCTTCATCAGTGGGGAGTAGATAGCCACGCGAGGGGTTCCTACAGAGCTTCTCACTGTGTCTGGCCTGATGAACACACTTCATCTGTGGGGAGTAGATAGCCACGTGAGGGGTTCCTACAGAGCTTCTCACTGTGTCTGGCCTGATGAACACACTTCATCTGTGGGGAGTAGATAGCCACGTGAGGGGTTCCTACAGAGCTTCTCACTGTGTCTGGCCTGATGAACACGCTTCATCAGTGGGGAGTAGATAGCCACGTGAGGGGTTCCTACAGAGCTTCTCACTGTGTCTGGCCTGATGAACACACTTCATCTGTGGGGAGTAGATAGCCACGTGAGGGGTTCCTACAGAGGTTCTCAATCTTGGCGCAGATATCGCCAGCACCTAAGATTATACTCCTCAACATGCCTCTCAGGCCCATTCTGTTCCCCATATGCCTGCCTGAACACACTGTGGTACAATCTGTGCAAAAGGTAAAATTAGCACAACGATGTGTCCATAACTTCCTACACCGGTTCACTACTAATACTGTAAAAATACCACGATACAAAAGGAAATTATGATAATCATCATAACACAAGACTGTCCTGAATTCTAAAAATATCACCCAGTTTCTTAGGCACCTTCCCTAACTTACCGGTAACAGAACTGAAGGTCTGGACAGAGGGATCTGTTTGCCGTGGTGAAGATGTAGTCCTCTCCGTCGTTCGTCAGGACTGTCAGGGCAGACCCCGATTGTAACTTACTGTATTGGCTGATGTAACTGGATGAAGTTGATGATCTACTCAGATGCCGTCTGTCCTTTTGCAGGCACATTCTGACCCACCCCACATATACACACACAATATCAGCATTGACTGTAGCTAACTGGATATAGTTGTATTGAATGTGTAAGAAATAGCTATGCAAAGGGCCAGATGGGTAACCATTCACAATAACTGCAGTTCGTTATTAGCCTACTCAGTCAATAAGCACCAGCCAGACAGACTATCTAGCTAAATTAGCTACAGAAAGTACTGTAGAAATCTCACCTTTCTGCAGCAGGTACCTCTGGCCGGGCAGTTTCATCTTGTAGCTGGTCGAGGGACTATCTTACTTCCACTAGCTACTACTAGCGAGCATGACTATAGCCAGTAGCCAGGTAGGGCTAGCTAGCCAGCCTGCTACTAGTCAGCAGTAACGTTAGCCGGCTAATGCTAGCTATCCAGGCGGTGCAAGCCAACTATGTTCAGTTGTTGTGGAGTTCGTCCTATTGGCATGCTAACTTCATGATAAGTTAAGCATCTTAGCTAACATTCCAAGTTGTATCTTCCTGGCTGTCACAAAATTGCTTTCTCTGTCCTGCCCGAAACGTCTTCTACGGCATCTTGGCGACCACACAATTTAATGTGCATCCCGACATCAACTACACGGGATGGAAACAGGATTCCCCCCCAAAAAATAATAAAATATAACAACTTTTCTGTTAAAAATAAATTAATGAAACAGATCTGATCCCTACACAGGCTCAAGGGGAACAGGTCTTCCCGCGCCAGTACCAGGGCAGGTCTTCCCGCGCCAGTACCTCTTGCAAGTCTTCAATGTAAAATCCTTGAGTCCCAAAAACTTTTCTGCCACAGCCACAATAATGTCCAGTTTTTTTTAGTTCTTTGTGCTCTACAGTTTCTAATTGTGGCAATAAATGCCAAAAAAAATCTCCTTTTTAAAGACACACAGGTTTTATTCTGTCTGGCAGCAAACATTTACTTCAGGCTGTGGTGTATCCACTACTATATCTTCACTAGCATCACTTGTTTCTCAATTATTTTAAATCGCCTCCGGCTAAGCGATTCGACTGCTTTAACTTCTTTGGGACTGGGGGGGCAGTATTGAGTAGCTTGGATAATAAGGTGCCCAGAGTAAACTGCCTGCTACTCAGGCCCAAAAGCTAGAATATGCATATAATTAGTAGATTTGGATAGAAAACACTCGGAAGTTTCTAAAACTGTTTGAATGATGTCTGTGAGTATAACTGAACTCATATGGCAGGCAAAAACCTGAGAAAAAATCCAACCAGGAAGTGGGAAATCTGAGGTTTGTAGTTTTTCAAGTCATTGCCTATCGAATATACAGTGTCTATGGGGTCATATTGCACTTCCTAAGGCTTCCACTAGATGTCAACAGTCTTTAGAACCTTGTTTCAGGCTTCTACTGTGAAGGGGGAGAGAATAAGAGCTGTTTGAGTCAGGTGTCTGGCAGAATGCCATGAGCTCAGTCAGGCGCCCGCCCGTGAGAGTTAGCTGCGTTCCTTTTCCTTTCTAAAGACAGACAAATTGTCCGGTTGAAACATTATTGAAGATTTATGATAAAAACATCCTAAAGATTGATTCTATACATCGTTTGACATGTTTCTACGAACTGTAATATAACTTTTTTGACTATGTCTGAACTAAGCGATCGCGCATTGAGCATTTTGATTACTGGGCTAAATGCGTGAACAAAAAGGAGGTATTTGGACATAAATGATGGACTTTATCGAACAAAACAAACATTTATTGTGGAACTGGGATTCCTGGGAGTGCATTCCGATGAAGATCATCAAAGGTAAGTGAATATTTATAACGCTATTTTTGACTTTTGTGACACCTCTCCTTCTTTTGAAAATGGCTGTATGTTTTTCTGTGGCTAGGTGCTGACCTAAAATAATCGCAAGGTGTGCTTTTGCCGTAAAGCCTGTTTGAAATCTGACACAGCGGTTGCATTAAGGAGAAGTTTATCTATAATTCCATGCATAACACTTGTATCTTTTATCAATGTTTATTTTGAGTATTTCTGTAATTTGATGTGGCTCTCTGCACTTTCACCAGATGTTTGTTTGAGACAATGCATTTCTGAACATAACACACCAATTTCAAATGAGGTTTTTGGACATAAAGATGAACTTTATCAAACAAAACACACATGTATTGTGTAACATGAAGTCCTGTGAGTGCCATCTGATGAAGATCATCAAAGGTTAGTGATTCATTTAATCGCTATTTCTGACTTTTGTGAGCCCTCTCCTTGGCTGGAAAATGGCTGTATGGTTTTCTGTGACTAGGTGCTGACCTAACATAATCGTTTGGTGTGTTTTCGCCGTAAAGCCTATTTGAAATTGGACACTGTGGTTGGATTTACAAGAAGTTTATCTTTAAAATGGTGTATAATACTTGTATGTTTGAGGAGTTTTAATTATGGGATTTCTGTTGTTTTGAATTTGGCGCCCTGCAATTTCACTGGCTGTTGTTGAGGTGGGACGCTAGCATCCCACATATCTCAGAGTTTTAACACTTGCCACCTCAATTTCCTTCACCCTTACAGGACACTCCAGGAACATGATCCCTACCACAATTGCAACACCGTTCTCCTTCTACACACCGTTCTTCACTATACTCTGTTCGTCTGCACACACTTGAAACATGGCCAAATCCTTTACAATTCTTACACCGCAGTGGTTTTTGGAATAAAGTTCTTATGGCGTATCTTACATAATCAAGCTTCACATGCGTAGGTATTTGCTCTTTATCAAAAAAACAACAGGACCGACAGACTTCCTTCTTTTTCCCCATTCACCCAGCGGGTCAGACACCGGGCACCAACCACACCAGGAATTCTCTTCATGTATTCAACATCCGTCGTCACCCATGAGCTGACTCCTTTGACGAGCGCTCTACTCCTGCTTCTTCTTCTGTGGATTTTATATGGCGGTTGGCAACCAACTTTCAGGTGCATTAGCGTCACCAAATTGACTGGAGTGTGGACCAGAGACAGTGAAGGTCTAAATCATACCCAATAATCTCATCTCCCTAAGCTACAGCCCCTGAAGATTTCCCCAGTTCACTTAACCCCGTTATTCCTCAAATCTAATAACAATCACTCCCTTTCCCTCACATATTCCTTGCACTGAAACTGAACATGATCAACTGTCTCCATCTCCTCCTGACAATGATCACACACCCCAGTCGAATGTTTCCCTGCGAATTTCAATGTACTATTTAGCCTTGTGTGTCCCAGTCTCAGCCTTGTGACTACACGTTCCTCCCTTCTCTCTCGGCCTGAGGACCTACCTGTCCCCACCTTTTCCTGGATCTTATACAGGGGTCTTCCCTTACTCTCCCTGTTCCTGGATCTTATACAGGTGTCTTCCCTTACTCTCCCTGTTCCTGGATCTTATACAGGGGTCTTCCCTTTCTCTCCATGTTCCTGGATCTTATACAGGGGTCTTCCCTTTCTCTCCCTGTTCCTGGATCTTATACAGGGGTCTTCCCTTACTCTCCCTGTTCCTGGATCTTATACAGGGGTCTTCCCTTTCTCTCCATGTTCCTGGATCTTATACAGGGGTCTTCCCTTTCTCTCCCTGTTCCTGGATCTTATACAGGGGTCTTCCCTTACTCTCCCTGGATCTTATACAGGGGTCTTCCCTTACTCTCCCTGTTCCTGGATCTTATACAGGGGTCTTCCCTTTCTCTCTCTGATTCCACAACTCTTGCCATTTGTTTTTAACCACTGTTCTTATTAACCTTTTGGCTTCTGCTTTACTGATTGACAATTCCATCTCAACATTAGGATCTTTAAGAGGCTGCTTAGTGATAACATCCACCTCCTCATTCCCCTCTACTCCCATATGAGCTGGTACCCAGAGGAACAACACAAATACCACGATCTGTCTCACGCTATACAAGCACTGCAAAAGCTCATACAACACATCCTGTCTGCTCTGAGACACAAATTAATTTAAGCTCATCAGTGCTGCACAGGAGTCAGAGCAGATGACTACCCTGTCTGGCCTCACCTCCTCCACCCACTCTGCAGCCAATAGTATGGCCAACAACTCCATTGTGTAAACAGATAAATGATCCGTGGCTCTTTTTGTCACTGCCACCTTAAACTCAGGAACACCAAAAGCTGCACCTGTCCTCCCTGTTTTAGGGTCCTTAGATCCATCTGTGAATATATTCAAGAAAGCATAGTACTGTGTTCTTAAATGGTCACTTACAACTGAATCTACTCCTTCCTCAACAGCTCTTAGCCTCTCAAGCAACCCTAGATATATCACTGGCTGAGGGAGAAACCAAGGTAGAATAGCAGGAAGAACCACTGAGGGGATAAACTCCCTCCCAAACAACCCCAATCTCTCTTGCCATGCCATTGCCTATCCACCCAAAGCTTGTATTCAGATTTTGTTCGTCCCCAGCACTCTGCTGCCGACACTGCAGCTCAACCCAGACTAAGCAAACACCTGCTATGCACTGTGAATATTATATTAGGCGGCGTGTACTTCCAGGTATGAATTAAACGAAAAATTGGATAAATGTTGTTATTTGTTTTCTGTTACTCGATGCCGAATTTGGACACCATAAACGAGAAAATAAGCTGATATCCGATTTCCGTTTTCAACTAGAACGATTAATTTCCTTGTTTGGCCTTGACAATCTCAAGCCTTGACAAGATAAAAAGAAATAGGAATGATCCATTAGCACATGGACCTTACAGATGTACTATCTTCATTAGATCACTCTTTTGTTGCTGCAAACTTGTAGTGTATTTTAGCTTTAAAAAAGGTTCTAAAGTTTTAATTTCGACTTTCAAAATTTCAGAATTGATTTTCCCTAACGAAAAATGTATCAACACCTACAAAAATATCCATGAATTATATTCCACATAATAATTCACATTTCTTGTTGCTGCAGGACAATTTTCTTGCTGTAGCAAATTGCCTCAAATTAAGATCCTACACTGTAAGTCACAACATGTAGTGTAGGAGACAGTAGTCAAATAGAAGCAGACAGTTACACAGTTGCATCTTATCATCAAATCCTGGAAGAAACACCGGCCTTACATATAAATCGCTTTCACTTAGTCATTCACCTCATGCTGTATCAGTCAAAACCAATTTACTATATTTTCTAAATAAATTGTGGATGTTTTCTTGCACAGATTAGATGTACCACTGCTAAATGCATGAACAGGCTGGTAACCATGGCTGAGGCTAAATCTGCTCTGTGAGTGACTGTACCTTTGGAGGAGTGATCGTAACCAATCTTCTTAACGGTGTTCCTGACCACCTCCACGAGGTCCACTACACCCTTGGAGGTGACCTCTCCACACAGCATGATCATACCCGTCTTCGTAACAGTTTCTAGTGCAGAAAGAGTTCGGTAATGTTGAGGTGAAAGGTCATTCAGATATGAAATAATGAAAAACAATGATTGTTAAAGTCTTGTTTGTCTATTAACATATAAGAGCTTTAGAGAATGTAAAACTGGACAAACTTACCACAAGCCACTTTGGAGTCAGGGTCCAGAGTTAGGTATGCATCAAGGACAGCATCACTTATTTGGTCACACATTTTGTCTGGGGAAAAATGATATGGTTTAATAAATATTGATATCATAAGTGCTAAAAAATATATATATATTCTGTGTGACAGTAATTAATGTAAAGTCATTTGCATTCATTAAAAAGCTACTTGAGAGCTCGCCAGTTTGTAGTCCTAAAAAACAGAAATTAGTTACCTCTGGTTCGTTCAGCCATTCCTCTGGGGGAAATTAATGGGGCAAGAATGGGATAAATGACGAAAATTAGGTCTGAGGTTCACACAGGCTTATGAGATCTACATTTTGTTCTATGAGATCATATCAGTCAGTTAACATGACCTTAATAAACTATGAATCCTTTATGTGCTTGTTTTGATTGAATAAATGCTTCAAAATGCACAAAAAAGGGACATTAGCTGATGAAGATTAGCTCATGGAACAAAACGTATAAGATCTCCTAAGCCTGTGCTTACCACAGACCTTATTTTGGGAGTTTATCCCAAAATCCCATTAATTTCTCCATAGGCTTTGGGCAACAAAACGTGATGGAGTTAGTGCCTACAAAAATACACCATTACTATGGCTCTCTATAGCAGGGCCGGCTCCAGGCGTAAGCGCCATAAGCAGTCGCTTAGGGCCCTAGGCCATTAGGGGGGCCCTCTGACCAAAAAACAAATCACATATTTGTTTGTTTTTTTAGGAACTCAGTCGGGGTCTCAACTTACTGTTGAGAGTTAGAATAGTAGAATACACAAGGTGCAAGTTCGAAATGTAGTTGTGCATCAGCAATTTTTCTCTTGTTATTTTAGTCACTGACATTCACTCAATTAGCATCGTCAGCTAAGCAAATTTTTTATTTATTGGTAAATTTGTCTAGCCAGCTATCTAAACTTGTAGTAATCATGGCCAAATACCAACCAGGCACGCAGGACAGGTGCCCAGGGGCCCTGACCTCCATGGGGCCCCCATTGATTTTGTTAGTCACTCTCACTCTGGCATAAGTCATGGCAAAATGTGTAGAATTGCAGGAAGTTAGCTTTAAAACTATTGTGAATCCACCCAAAACTGAAGGGTCCATGCTATCTGGGAACCTTAGGACATCCCTACCCCATTGAAGTTGACATTTAAAATGGTTAAGGTTGGGTAAGGGTAGGGTTAAGGTTAGGATTTAGGGTAGGGACGTCCCAAGGTTCCCGGATAGTATGGACCCAGACTGAAGTGGGTGGACAGACATTTTTCCAAAGCCCTGCAGATGATGTAACATCGTACAATCATCTGAAAGTCTTGCGAGCTTACTACTGCAGATGCGCATGTAGAAGTGAAAGTTTACACGAGAAACACTCGCTTCACGACACTTCGATACAGCTACGACCGGAAGTGACTTTTTCGTAGCAGGTTAGGTGAATTTACACAGCAGGTTATGGTTATTAGGTTCAAGGTTAGCAATAATCCTCCATAACCTCCAACGAAAATCACGTCCGGTCGTAGCTGTATCGAGGTGGCGTGAAAAGAGTGTGTCCCAGTTTAAACAGTAAGCACGATCCGACAATAAAAACAGACACTACTATCCATGCTTAACAGTATGCAATACTGGTATTAGCCCTCAAACTGACATCCATAACAGAGAAAGAGCACATGTCATGCACGAGTAAAGCTACGTGTGATAGTTCAGTAGGCTAAAGGTGCTACACTCGTACAACAACATTAGATACAATATAGACTATAAACCCATGGAAAGTAACCACCAACCAGAATGTCCCTCTCCAACTGACTCCGATGTAAAAAGGAATGTTTTCCCACTGGGTCTGTTGCCGCTGGGATTCATCTTCAGTTGGTCGGTTGAACAAGTGCTACAATCAAAAGCTTGTTGAATTTGAAGTTAGAACTGAAACAGATGCTATATATATAGGCTACTTACTATCGTATCGACTAATGATTAATCTACAGTAGTCGACAATATTTTAAGTTTTGCTTCTGATTTAGCGCCGCCTACTGGAAATGTATAGTGATGCACGACTCCAGGATTGTTGGAGTCGATTCCGACTCCTGTGGTTGGAGTCGAAGGAATCGACTCTTGCCCGACTCCCAAAACACGCTGAAACGGTTGTGCAAACACGTACACACCACTTCATTATTGCAGAGTCCTACTAGGAAGACTACACATTTGCGTTCTAGAGGACTGACATGTGCATGATGCTGCCCATTTGCTCGATGCTGCCCATTTGCTCATCAATTTAGTCTATAAAAGGCCTATCCTGTTTGAATATAGAAGGTGATGTGTAAGAACTACAATATCTCAGTTATATTCCTGCTGTTCAGCCTTGACTGATCCCACGGCGCACTCCACGCTGCCTATTGTGTGCCATGTTATAGCCCTATTGGACGGGTAATACTAGAGATGTTGGTTATGTAATTATTATGAACTGGGTGGTTCAAGTCCTGAATGCTGATTGGCCGACAGCGTGGTATATCAGACCATATAACATGTGTATGACAAAACATGTATTTTTACTGCTTTGATGGGGGGGGGGGGGTTGTGGTATATTTTATTTATTTAACCTTTATGGCCAATATACCACTGCTAATGGCTGTATCCAGACACTCCGTGTCATGCATAAGAACCATAAGAACCCTCAGCCATGGTATATTGGCCATATACCACACCCCCTCGGGCCTTATCGCTTAATTATCCAAGCGTGTGCGTTATTCCAGAGGATGATTCACACATTAATAGTTTTTCCAAGCTGCTCCCTGTAATTCGGATTTTTAAAAATTGAATTGACTATTATGATGGACGCCTGGAGGTTTTATTCTAGGCGTTAAGATATTTCACCGTTTGACAATAATAGCCTATACTGCCAACTCGTGCTTGGCTGCCAAACGTATAGGTGTCCCCATAATATTTAAAATGATGAAGTGTGATCAAAATAATTCTTGTAGCGTGGTAGACGTCCTTCTTAATAACAATGTCCGCATTCTGCCGATTTGAGCTGCTGTACCGTATTTGCACTTGAGATGCATTTATGGATGAGAAAGTGAACTAGCCCTTTTCAAAAAGTTTAGCTGGTATGCCCTGCTTTGCATCAACTCTGTTTGTGTAGAGCCACAATCCTGTAGGTCTTCACTCCAACCCTAATCTAGCGCATCTGGTTAGATAATTAGCTGGTTGATAAACTGAGTCAGGTTAGTTACAACTGGGGTTGGAGCCGAAAACCTACAGGAAGGTATTTCTCCAGGAACAGGATTTGAGAACCCTGACTGACCTAAGACATCAACAGCCAGCCAGGGTTTAACGGCCTAGCCATTTTGCTAGCTAACACAATGTAGGCTACAATAATGTTTTAAAACTGTTTATAAATAGCTTTTCTAATCCAACATAGGTCTAGATGTATTGAGTTGTCACAAAGTAGCAGTGACAGGCACAGTTGTTCAAGGTAGGGGCAGCATTGTATCAGATGGACAAAGATAACTGCAGTGACAGTGAAATGAGTGAACTGGCTGCAAACTGATGCTACATAATACGAGGTTAGTTCATCATCTCACAAAGCAAGCAATAATTCCTCCCGAAAAAGGACAGTTGTCCAAACAAGAAGAACACTACAGCACAGATTAAGAATGTATTTGAATCAATCAATCAAATGTATTTATAAAGCCCTTCTTACATCAACTGATGTCACAAAATGCTGTACAGAAACCCAGCCTCCTCCCTTTGAGGGAGGTAATATCTGTCTCTTTAGAATAACAAGAGTGGAGCTTATTTCCATAAATAAAGTGTATGCCCTCCTCTTCCTGGTACTAGCCTCATGTTTGGAACAGAGAGATCTGAACAACATGGCCAGCCATGGAAATCAAATCAAATTGTATTAGTCACATGCTTCATAAATAACAAGTGTGGACTAACAGTGAAATGCTTACTGACGGGCCCTTCCCAACATTGCAGAGAGAAAGAAAATAGAGAAATAATCAAATAAAACACGTAATAATACAAGTAATAATAGATACACAATGAGGAACGATAACGTGGCTATACAGTACAGGGAATACCAGTACCGAGTCAATGTGCAAGGGTACAAGGTACATCATTGAGGTAGATATGTGCATATGAATAGGAATAAAGTAACAGATAGTAGACAGTAGCAGCAGAGTATGTGATTAATCAAAAAAGTTAGAGCAAA
The DNA here is from genome assembly GCF_045679555.1 of Salvelinus alpinus. Lineage (NCBI taxonomy): Eukaryota > Metazoa > Chordata > Actinopteri > Salmoniformes > Salmonidae > Salvelinus > Salvelinus alpinus. The sequence continues at coordinate 103,835,993 of NC_092086.1, forward strand.
AAGAGTCCATGCAGATAGTCCGGGTAACTATTTAACTAACTATTTAGCATTCTTATGAAATCAGATGTAGCTTATGTAGCAAGCAAGTGACTTCACTTTTTATTGCCTTCCAGATCTGCAGTTCCTTTGCTAACAGCCCCTTGATAAATAAAGTGACCTTTGCCCAGCGCTGACCTGCATCAGGTGCTAGGACAGCTGATGGTATGTCCCAAAGACACATAGAATCAGAATAGGTAGAATGGGCATTCAAATTCAGAAGATCAGCTTGTCATGTAATTTCTCCAAATCTTGTTTCTATCTCAAGTGCTATACGTGCACTATGGGGTGGACCATGGACATCTGGGGGGTTTCAGAGCAATCTCAATTCTACTAATCCTAGTTCTATGTAAAGAGATGAGTGACTAACGTCGGGCCAATGGTAGAGCTCCAGTGCAGCAGAAGTAGTTAATGTGTAACTACAGGGAGGGGCAGCGCTGTGTGGAACCTGTGTCTGTACCTGCCTGTTCGTCTGTGTCTCAACCTACAGCTGTCTGAAGCAGATTTTACTTGTCTCTACTTTATTTACTATGCTAGTAATTTGTCTGGATAATACATCTTTGTGAAACATTTACCCTCTGAAGTGGAGTAGTTCTTTGTTTTGTGGATAAATTAATTTGTTCTGACATGGTAAGTGTATTTACTTTTGTCATGTGGAAGCTGTGAATGTGAGGCAGTCATATGCCTTGAGGGCACACTAATGATCTGAACTATAAGCACTAAGGTGAGTAGAGCAGTGGTATTAAAGGAACAAAGACTATAAACAACAGGGTCAGGCAGGCTAGGCTGTGAATATAGTTATTTACATGTGACTTCCGTGTAAGTAAATGTCTGACAGTCCAATAACTTTTGGGACTAAAGAAAGCAGTGACCTAGCTGTTTTGTAGGAAGTGAAAAAAACTGTCTAGTCGGGAGAGTGTCAATACAGGAATGGCTGAGGCTGAGCGATAGAGCAATATTTGCTTGGCCTGCTTTCAGATATGTTCAAATTATACTGTATATCCCAGTGTTATTGAATTGCATTCTGCCCTGTGTATTGGCTCCTGTATTTGTGTGAATTGATATGGGTGAGTCTTGTTTTTTTTGCGAAGTCAGATTAACATTTCCCCACTGGACAACACAGGTTTTCCATTCTCTTCATCTGTGTGATGATCTGTGGTGAAATGGATATAAAAATGTCTATCATACAGTAGCAAAGTGTCATGTTATTCTGAAAACTATGGTTACAGTATGTCATACCTAATATATTGATAATATTCAGAGCAGATTCTCTCCTCTTCCTCTCTGTAGGCTGACTACAGTTCTCAACAGCCAGCCTCCTCTAAGATGGACTCAGTGCAGGGCCAAGTCAATGAAGTTAAAGTTATACTCAAAGACAACATCAACAAAGTACTGGAGAGGGGAGAGAGGTTAGATGACTTGGTTGACAAGACACATGACCTACAAGCAACCGTAAGTATTATAAGAGAAAGACAATAGTATTTTTTTAATCCTTTATCCTGGTGAGGTGATAAGTAGTGGTTCCTCTAGTCTAGAGAAAGGTGTTGAACAGCCAATATGATTCTGGTTCGCCTGTCTGTTTCTGCTTAAACTTGCTTGAAACCCAATTATATTTGACTTAACCTTCCATAATTCCTTGAATTTTCAGGCAGACTCCTTTCAGAGGACATCTACACGGGTAGCCCGTAAGTACTGGTGGAAGAACGCCAAGATGATGATCATCATTGGAGTGATAGTTCTGATCATCCTCATCCTCATCATCCTGTTTGCTACAGGTGTCATCCCCAGTTAAATTGCCTCACAGACTCCTACAGTACTACATTCTCGCTAAAAGGAATAGGATGAACCACGATCACCAACAGTCATGTTTTGAATTTGATGAAACTGTGGTTTCATTCTGGTCTTCTCCCCAAGGCTCAAGGTGGATTGTGTATAGTAACGTGACGAAATATAACATTTCACATTATGACTTCTGTAAATAAGCGTCCTGGAATGTGTTTGATTGTTTTTAGATTATATCTGTTCATTTGATGTTTAATAACATACATTTCATAATTTTTGTAGATACATTTGATTGTGTATTTTTGTCACGAGAAATAATACAGGTAAGGGGCCTTTTCCCACAGCATTAGGGTGCATTGAATGCTTTATATTTGTGCTTAAATGGGCAATCTGCAGTTGCTACATACATTTTGTGATTTATACCCATTGAGTCTTGAAGAATATAACTTATAAATGCCTCATGAGCTTAGTTCAACCATCAGAACCCAAGATATAAGCTTGTTTTACTTCAATGTTTGTAAACAAAGTAAATGTAAACAAACACTATATCCTCAAACCATGGTTAAAACTACAAATGCTATATCATGGATAGTCAGTCCTTTCATCCATCGCACTGTCTATGAATTTGAGTAGTTACATTTCTCCAACCCCATCCCTCAACTTTTAACCGAAACAGGGGCGGGGAGTCGCTTTGTTATTGTTTCAACTGGTGATTGCTGCTTTAGAAATGGTGGCCACAATAGTTCACTTCATTGCAGTATACAGTTACACTCCACTAGCAATATAATACTGTCCAAGGGTAAAGCTTAATGTAACAAACAGTTCACACTGTAAAAAAACAATCCATTTCAATTTCAGATACGTTTTTTTATTTAAATGTTTTGATGATTTCTGAATGTTCTATATTTCTGTGTACCATGTCAAATATATATTAACAAAATGTTTACTTGTGATAACTACGATAAAGGATATAGATTTATTTAAGGGCCCATTTGCATTTGCTTTTGACCGCAATATAAATCATTTATTTTCTGGCCCTGACCAATCCAATTTTATTTATCGAAGACAAATTTCCACCTCGGGAACAATTAAGTATCCTAATCCTATTTGGGTTTCAATAATGGTAATTTATGCCTTAACAAAAAGCAATTTACATAGAATATTATACACATTTAACAAAAGGGATAACACTGAGCGTAAGTGAATAATCAACTCTTAAATATAATTCTGCATATATTCCTTTCACACAGTGTAACTCAATACAAGACGAATAGGAAACTTTTAAAAGCTTTGCAAGAAGAAACAACGAAATACAACACTGAACATAAATTCAATGTGCGTAGATCAACTGAATACTCTGACTGTGTCCTGTCTCAAGCCGTCCATAATAAAGGAAACTCTTGACTGAAACCTGTCACTTCGTCTGCCAACGCTCCTTCACAAGATATCCTTCAATCTTCCATCCTGGAAAAGACAAAACAAGTCAAACTGTTAATGATGAAGGTTACTGCACACTAGTAGGGCTACAACTAAATGTCAAAGGAATCCCGTCTTTACCATTTCCATTAAGAAAACACAATAGATAAAAATATGTCTTACAATTAAGAATTAAAAACAAGTTAGTCCATAAGCTAGAAATCCTGAAGTGTGACAAATTAAAGAGTTCAAAGCCCAAATACAAAACCAATGAGTAAAGCCTTCAATTGGTCAAAAAGATACACATTAAAGAAATCATTACATGCAAATTTCCAGGAAACGTAGAGATACTTTGATACTTTCTCAAAAGGTTAAAAAGAGAATTTTGTTAGAGGAAAATTAACGTTTAAAAGGAGAAGTTTTCCCACCGCTGTCAGTAACACAAGCAAACAATACAAGTACAAAAATAACGCACTTCTCCAACGCAGTAGCATCCAAGTACAAACCAGGTTTTAGCTCATGGACTACTGGCTATTACTGCTACAAGAGCTAAATAAAGAAAAGCAAGAATTACAGGTATGATTAGGAATGAAAAAGACACTGGAAAGTCCAGAGAAAGCCGTGTCCTTTGAAAAGTAAATAGTTATTTTCTCAGTATCATGTTGTAATTTACCATTACTTGACGGGGGAGTAAGGGCCTGTAAAAAATGTCATTAAAATTACATAATTTGTATTTAAGTTTTACATTACAAAAAAACACATTACAGAAATTAAACAAATTAAAATTTAAAAAGTGGACAAAGCCGGACATGTCCCACTTAGTTTTTATTTACAATGCTGAGACAGGATGTTGGAAGACCATACCAAATGGCAGCATTCGAGAGCGTACGCCTCTCGTACCCGGTCCGCATTGAGCGGGCCAGAGAGTACCGGGGAGGTCAGCTCATGGCCTGCAAGGAAGCTCCGCTGGCAGGTACAAACAAGGTATATGTCAGAGTTAGGAGACAACATTATTATTTTCTCTCTTTCACTCTCTTTTCCCTTGTAAATCCTTAACTCTTGGTATCCATTTTACTGTAGTAATAGTAGTACTATACCTGTTAACTTTACAGTTACAAAATGGCTCATAAGAGGCAGCAGAAATAATTCACCAAAAAAAGACTGTAGCCTCTATGTTAAGACTACTGTAAAGCACTTTTCAGGTGCTGTGAAAAATTATAAAGAGAAAAACATTATGAGGGTTTATTATTATTATTATACAGAAGTAGATACATTGCACTTTTTCTAGGTTTGTTGTAGCTGACTTATAAAACATACCTGTCTGCGTGTGTGGAACTTCTGTTACATCAATACGGCTTGTAATTGTTTTGGTGACCACCTCGCCTGGGGGACTTCCCATAACCACCCTGCTGGTCTGCTGATTGGACACAAACACATACAGAAAAAACATAATTATATGAGTAAATGATAGTTCTAGCTCTTAGATAAGATAGTAGTACATATTCAAAATCTGTGATTTTCATGACATATTTCCTTTGTTGTGTTGAATATTTAGTAATTTAGGAAACGGAAAACAATGAATAAAAGTAATGCGTTTTTAACAATATTGTTGGTTTTAATGTCATTTTTTTATATTTATTTACAGCATGTACAGCATGATGGAATTTCACTCAAATATAAACCATACAGTTAATCAATAAGATTAAAGATTAAAGAGAAAAAAAGTCCATTGTCAAATTATCCATACATACACGTTATTTACATACTTAATAAGTACATTGTTTTCTTAGTGTGTCTTCACCAAAAAGATTACATACTGCTGTAGTCACCATATCCGCCGTAATAGTTGTTGTAACCAGAGTAATCATAGCCACCGTAGCCTTGGTTGTTGTAGCCATAATTGCCGTAGTTGTTGCCGTAACCTTGGTTCCAGTAGTTGCCATATCCCTGGTTCCAATTCTGATTGGGTCCTGAAATACAACAAATTGTCCATTTGGTATTATTGAATTGACCAAAAACATACGATTTAACAAACAACATCATACATATCATTACTCAAATGTAATACAGTACTACTAAATATATGCAAAGTATTGGTGCAGGAAACGACCTATTCTATCCAGCCAACTTACCCTGTCTGCCGGGAGGCCTGGAGGGGTATCCCCCCCTGCCTCCTCCCCCCCAGTGCTGCTGCTGGTACTGCTCCTTGGACATGGCCACCTTAATCTCACACTGAAGACAGGAATAAAACATTTCAATAACCATGCTTTAAAGCGTCAAACTCTGACTGACATTACACTGCAGTGTATTCTCATTAATAATACTAATAGATCACCAACTGGACCTGGCAAGGAAATGCCATCGAAAAACATGCATTGAAGGCAATGTAAAACTTGTTTTGAGCTACCAAACATATTCTGTGGGTAGTATTAGCAGGGTAAGCCATGATGTACTGTACCTTGCTTAATCCTATATTATGGTACTTTTTCTCCATGATCTTCTTCACTCTCTCCTCCTCTTTGAAGGTGATGAAGCAGAAGCCTCGTCTCTTGTTGGTTTTGGTTTCCATGGGGAGCTCAATGGACTCCACCTGTTCACACAGACAACAGAGGAATATAATAACTTCTTATTCAGCAAGGTTTCAATGTTTAGAAGGCTTGTCAACTCGTGAGGAAACGAACACTCAATATCAGCTCGTTCCGCTAACTAGTTTGGTCTGATCCGATCATTCAAAATGGCACCCAGGCTAGCAAACTCTACAGAACATCTGACAACGTAATATTAAAAAAATATATATATATATATGTAAGTCTACTGTAGTAGCCTACCTCTCCAAAGGCACCGAAATATTCTCTGATCTTCTCCTCTGGAGTGTCTGGAGAAAGACCTCCTACAAAGACCTTTCTGATGGGCTCCTTGTTCTTCATGGCCTTGGCCTTCTTAGGGTCGATCACCTTCCCATTCAGCTTGTGGTCCTTCTGTAAAACCACCTACCAGAGGCAAGCCAGAGATAAAACATCATTATAATAAAGAAACTGATAGACAAAAAAAGATTCCCATCCCATTGCTGCCATGCTATAGAGGTTAAGAGCGCTGGGACAGTAACCAGAACATTGTTAGTTCGAATCCCCGAGCATACTAGGTGAAAAATCTGTTGATGTGCCCTTGAGCACTTAATCCTAATTGCTCCTGTAAATCGCTCTGGATAACAGCTTCTGCTATTTGACTAAAATGTAAATGTAATACCATATTCACACTATATAAGAGAGATAGATATAAAATAATCTATCACAATCATCCAGCATGATCAATACCATTGAACACAATCAGGAATACCTTATCAACGCTGTTAGCTGCTTTAAACAGAACAAAGCCGAACCCTCGGGACCGGCCTGTCATGGGGTCAAGCTTCAGGGTGCAGTCTACCACCTCCCCAAACTTGGAGAAGTAATCCTTCAAATCCTTCTTTGTTGTGTCCCAGCTCAGACCACCAACAAACATTTTCCTGCATTTTGAGACAGATACGGATATTTCCATTCTGCATACAAATTCTCAGACTGCAGCTGTGTTCCAATTCTCTCTAATAATTTCCTTTTCTCATATGCTTTCCTTTCACCCATCAGTAGGAAAGAAGGAAAGGAAAGAAAGTGTTAAAGCCTTTAGAGAGGGAACATAGCCAAAGTCCTGGTTTAGGGTCAACGTTATCATTATAGCTATGATTATGACAATTAGCAAATACATCATCTGATAATGCAGTAGCTTTTACAAGCTGTATGTTTGTAGTCGATGATTTAACTAACATCTCCCAGGTCGTCACTAAAACGTACCTAGAGACAGCATCCCTAGGCCACCCCAGTATCTGCCTAGCATGATCATATTTCTACATCCATTTCTCACATACACAACTCTAAATCCAGCAAGCACCGTCTGTCTATGTAAGCAAAATGGAAGTTTCTGGTCGCCTGAGAACTGAAGGATAACAGCCACAACAACAGGGAGACAGTGATGCTGCTGACCTGACTGACCTGCCCTGAAGGGATCATCCATCCCTACATCATCAGCACTCTGTAATATTTAGGTATTGGCATTCAACTCAAGTTATTTCTCATTTAAGTTTACCAACGATGCGAGGAAATGTCAAAATTATAACAATTAGTTACTTGTCCCTTCTTCAAAACTGAGCTAACTAGCTAGCCATATAGGGAACGACAGTTATCTAACATTAGGCTAGCTAGTTAGCGGTCTCACTCACCCCTCATCCTCTTCGTTTTTGCTGGCATCAATCTTTGATCCCTCGGATTCTCCTGCCTGGCCGCCCTCTGCAACAGTCGGTGTCTGCTCCTCGGTGCTAGCCTCTCCGTCCTCCTCCATTTTCACCACAGTTGGATCTTCGCTGGTTTCAAGGTCCGACATTTTTTTTTTATGTTGCACAAATTGCTAAAGGTAGCTAGCTAATCAGCTGCTGTCGAGGTTGCCTGCTAACGCGAGCGTACTACAGCTGCTGACTGTCTCTCGTCTGTCTTGTTTGTGTTCGAAATGGGACTCCTATTTTGCCCCAGGTTAGTAGGTTGCTAAAGACTAGACTCTAGGCATAAAACAAATAGTCACAACAGATAACCACTCACTCTGCTTTTGCTGACAATTACCAACTGTACTACTTTATCTAGTATATGTTTGCAAGATACCAGCTGTTGGCAGCTTGCTATTTTGCTAGCCACCTACGTAAACATAATGGCGTCATGTATAAAATGGTGGGACTAGCTTCAGGGAGGTGTATTTCTAGACTATTAAAAGCAATTCTCAAATAGAACAACTTTTGCTATGCTTTGAAACGTATTGCACTGCAGTATGTTATATAACCGTCTGGTTTGTATGACAACAGGTTGATCTTTTTCGCACCGACTGAATTTGACAGGTTCCATACGCAATAATATCTCTAAACAGATCTAGAAAATATGGCAGGGTTTATTCTCATGTCACGATAAACAAACTCTTAGTGTTGTGTGAATCAAGTTGTGTAACGATTACTGCACCTAGGCTGAAGTTGTACCTACAGGCCTAAATGTTCAAGTCAATGAATGACGCGGAAGCTATTGTTCGGTGTTATGAAATGCAAAACAGAATATCAAGTACTACAAAGTCAAGCTCTTGAGTTTTGTACCCTCTTTAATAATCCCTTTATCAAACAAAACGGCAGAAAATCCAAGTTTAAAAGAAAGGCTGGACAAATTGAAAATCAAGGTAATAAGAACACATTAAATCACGATGAAATGAAACCTAGACCTACAAGATAAAGGGAAGGGGGGGACTGGAACCAAAAAGCAGCAATCTCGCTATTTACAAAGTCAGACACGCTGCATGCCAGCTTCAACTCAGGGAGAGGAGGACAACGAAATAAGGGCCTGGTGTTTAAAACATGAGCTGATCTGAGGACAGGACAGGATTCAGCCCCCAACGCTTCCACCTGGGTACAGGGTCATTCTCCAGCCAGCCCGTCTGCAAACAAGGACACAACACAACACAGATGTTACCAACTTTGGAGCTCTGCAGGGCACAGTGAACCTTGCACGTTTCACTGTTTAACTTCTGCTTGTGTCGTCAACTTAAACTATTCGTTTATTTTTCTCCATTCCGTTTTAAAGATCACGTGTAGAACTCAGCTTCACCAAGGTTCTGTAACCAGTCCTGTAACAGCTCACCGGCCAGCAAAAGCTTCAGCTCCAATGAATTGGTGGGTAAATTTCACCATTAAGGAGCAAGCCCAAATGTGACCCTAACTAAAAGATAACAAATTTGATGGACATTTAAAGCCAGATACACAAATAGCTCATAATATATTTTGAGTTGTCAGCTTTTTATGGCATCATAAAGCTGGTTTACATATGATCTTTAACACCTAAGTAAAAAAAAAAAAAAAAAAGTTTTGGGGTGTTTATCAAGTGAAGTTCTCTAAGGGCTATAAAGAAAAAGCAATCATGAGTTTTAGCAATTTAAGAAAGGGGTTCATTATAGAAAAAACACTGAAGGTCCAGAACTGAAACAAGACCACTAAAATTAAGAGAATACACAAATACAAGTCAAAGTACATTTTTACACTTTCATATTAATATCCTGTAAAAAATCAATTTCAGACAAATCGTTATAGCAAACACTTTAAAAACTGAAAAGAGATTAATTTCCTTTCTCTTATGTTTCTTTTTGTTTATCGCTGGTTACAGGAAGTGTGAAGAGACCATACCACAGGACAGCGTTTTCTTGTGCATGCCGTGCTCTCTGCCCGCTATGTGCGTCGCCCAGAGATTGTCGTGATCAGGCGACACACGGCCTGCAATGAAGTCCCCGCTGGCAGGTACAAACAAGGTACAACATCAGAGTTAGGAAAAGGAAAACTAAGGATAGGTCCTTACTCTGTACCCTTAGCAGTACTTTACCTGTTAACAATGCTATCAAGTCTCTTTATGTTATTTCCTTATGAACACCTGTTAAAAAGCAAGGGAAAAAAGGAGAATCTACAGAAAAAAAGCTTACTTTTTTTTCTGGAGAGCTTAATAAAAATAAAACGCTGCACAAGCATTTTTGTAATTAAAGATCTATAGACATTACTTTTTAGTTTTGTCAAAATGGGGGTGTGCATCGTAATAGTAACCACTTGCTTTCTCTCATGATAGGTTTTAGAGTAATTATTTAGTGTCTATTGATCTTTAAATTTTGAAGTTTTGTTTTAAAAGTCAAGCCTTAGGTGGGAGTGTGGTCTTACCAGAATTCTAAGCAGGTCCTGTTGGATCAGCTCAGTAAGGCTGGTAGTTGTTCTGGTGGGTTGTGACCTCTCGAGAGGCCTTCCCATAGCTGCTCTGCTGGCCTATGGGAAGGTCAAGGGTTAGAGGTCAGGAAGATGAGTGTCACAGGCTAACTAAACAAAAACGTAGCAAAAGGAAATCCTATCAAGGTTTTATCAATGGAGTTTAGTTGACATGGGAGTTTTTTCAAGTTCACTTTAATTTTGGGGGGTAAATGGCAGCAGTAATCACATATCAGTAGGATGTAGTCTGCAGTGTTTGTTTACCCAGTTGTGTTATTTTTGCTTGGACTTTCAAATTGAATGTTATTGTATCAGTATTGATATGCACAATCATGTGTCAAGACATATGTACCAAAAACTCTATACAGCTCAGCTGTGTTTTACTTTATATACCCAGGAATTGAACTACAAGTACTCTCAGAAGTGTGTGCAATACAAATGTAATCTTAGAACTTTACATGGGCTGAATGATTATTAATGTTGCAAGTGTTCCCCGTAAAATAAAAGTGCATTGCCTGGATATGGAGGACCCCTCACAAACATGCACCAGAGCAAAGAGACCCAAGGCAGGCAGCATTACAGACATCTGTTTTATTTTTTTCCAGAGCTATTGATTACATACAAGGATACTTTTTTCCACCTGTTGTCTTAGCTAGAAGTACATGAGTTGTTGTTGGGGGCTGAAAGGCACTGCTTGTTTCGATAGTTGGCATCAATAGTGTAGCTTACCATTGTAGTCGTCGTATCCCTGTCCATAACCATAACTATTATAGTTGTAGCCAGAGTAGTCATAGCCTGCGTAGCCATTGTAGCCCTGGTTGTATCCATTGCCGTAGCTACCATAGTTCTGGCTGTAGTAGCCGTTGTAACCTTGGTTGTAGTTACTCTGACCTGCACAGAGACAATGGAGAGTTTCAGTGTGACAAGCCTATATTGTAGTTTCAAAGACAATTGTATGTCTTGATTTTCTTTTCAATGTACTGTAATGCATGCCCTTTTCAGTTGTCAGTACTGTCATTGTTGCATGTGTCAAATGCCACACAAGAAATTTCTTATTGGAAGAATAAATAATGATAGGGGGGAAAAAAGATTTGCATTCTTCAGTGTCATAGGGTAGATGTACCTCCTCGTCCCCGGCCCCTGTATCCTCCACCTCCTCTCCCTCCTTCGTAGCCTCCCCTCTCTCCTCTGTGTTGTTGCTGCTGTCTATACACTTCTTTGGGCTGGGCCACTTTGATTTCACACTGCAGAGAAATCAGCCCATTAACCAAGACACTTGTGGAAAACAGTGATGACACTTTCTTCAAGTACCTACAGTCACATGTTATTTGACTGCCAACATTCTTCAAAATGGCTGTCTAAACTAAGTTGGTTCAATAGCATAGAAATAATAGCTTTGCCTATCAGCGCAAGATGTGTAACAGCGTTCAAATGGTCATTGTGAATAAGCGGAATCCAGCTACCTTTCCACTCCCAACTTGGTGGTATCTGCACTCCAACAGCTTTTGAACAGGAGTCTCCTCGCAGTAGGTCACGAAGCAAAACCCACGTCGCTCGTTGGTTTTGGTGTCCATGGGAAGCTCGATGCTGTCAATCTGGAAACAAAGTTTCTCTCAGTGGCTAATGAAGACAGTAATCATACAATTCTGCGTATCTCTCAGTCTTTGTACCATGTGAAGGCGGTAAATTATACAATAGCATCAGCTCTAGCTCCATTGCCACACTCGCTCAGTGGACTTACAGCTTCCTAAAAGTGTGGGTTTACCATATCTAAAAACGTAGAATAAAACATACGAATACGTTGACAGTGCACTCATTCTGTCACTCTCTTACATCTCCAAAAGCGCCAAAGTAATCCCTGATTTCCTCCTCCGGGGTGTCTGGGCTGAGGCCTCCGACAAACACCTTCTTGGGCGGTTCCTTCCCCTTCATGGCTTTGGCCCTCTTTGGATCGATTAGCTTCCCGTCCAGCTTGTGCTCCTTCAGCTCCAACACCTGCATACAGGATAATGTGTCAGTGAAACAGGGTGTGTGTGATCAAGTGATGTGAGTGGATGCCAACTATGTATGTCTTGAAACTATTTTGTTCAGAATTAAGAGAGCAAGAAGAGACAGCCTGTCCTGTTCTCTGCTCAGTGAGTCTGTTCTAGTGCTTACCCGGTCTACACTCTCTGAGTCTCTGAAGAGAACAAAGCCGAAGCCCCGGGACCGGCCAGTCATCAGGTCTGTTTTGATGGTGCAGTCCAGAACCTCTCCAAACTTCGACAGGTAATCCGTGAGGTCTGTTTTGCTGGTGTCCCAACTGAGCCCTCCAATGAACATCTTGCTGTGAATGGAGAATCAAGGAGACAAATGCAGTCTATCAGTCATAACTACATCCTTGTTATACATCCCTAACAACCTGAGTCACTAGCTATGACTTTGTTCTTAACTGACTTGCCTAGTTATATAAATGACTCATTTACTTTAGGTCAAGCTGTTGTCACCAGCAAGCTGATTAGGCCAAACGATTCAAACTGTCTAGAACGGTTAGCTATAAAAGGCAACAGCTAGATCAGTGAACTGTATCTAACTAGCTACTACACACACCTGATTCTAGCTTGGGTGGCCACCGAGTACATGTACAGGACATGTGTAGCTATTGTTCTATCTGTCAGAATTCGAAAAACCATCAATAACGTTAACGTAGTGCAAGAGAAAAAAAGAGCGCCAATAACAAACACGACATCAATCTGATTATAAACTAGTTAGCTACAAATAACGCGGTGACAACATGTTTCACAGCACATAGCCAACCCCGTTTGCCCACTTAGGGAACTTGGCCTGAATGACATGACGCCAGTTAGTTTGCTAACGTTAGCTAGCCATGCATGATCACAACAGGGACTGGCTAACATTGGCTAGTAACCTAATACACATTAGCGTGTTACCACTCCAATAACACGCTACGTTTGAATCAAAGATGACGTAAGTTGTCTCCAGCTGGCAGAAATAACACTAGCTGGTTAGCTACACCTACTAGCTAGCTACTCTTGCTGAAAGTAGCTAGCTAGGCTAACGTCAAGCCGCTTACCCGTCATCCTGCAGGTTTTTGCTTGCATTTATCTTGGACCCCTCTGGAAACTCGTCTGTACTGAAGTCAACCTGGCCTTCGGTCTCCATTTTCGAATGTCACCCGGTTGTTAAACAGAAATGTGTATTTAACGTTAGGCCTGATTGCTAAATACTTTTTGGGACGAATTCAGTCGCGATTGCTATGTAAAATGGCTGACATCAAGGGTGGACTGGGTGGCGGGGAGTGACGCAGATGATGTGGTTTGGTTGCGGCGGCTCAGTGGGGGGGGGGGCGCTGTTGTCTTTGCTACAAGCACTTTTTACGTAAATTGCTGATTGGTAATGTTAAAGTTGATCACAGATTATCATCATTACAAACAACTTCCTGGGTTTAATATTTTTTTTACCAATGGCATTTTATTCTAAAATCTCTGATTTTACTTTCTTCATTCTTGTTCGAAAATTAAAAGCAACACAGTAAATTACCTTTTTGTTGCCTCAAAACGAAATACTGCATATGATTTCCATTATTATCAACAAACACCAAAAGAGACTGAACAGAGGTTTCAAACATCTCTGCAAACACTTCTGTTAGATACTGTAATATTTACCCAGGAGAGTATGATATCTGCGCAAACGCATGTGGCTCTGTCGCCATCTAGGTTTACTTTTCAGACAGTGGCACTCGAAACATCGTTGCCTATGGCTCCACCAAAGCCGCGGTCCTTGCAGAGCAAGGGAAACTACTTCAAGGTCTCAAGAGTGAGTGACGTCACCGATTTAAACGCTACTAACGAAGTTTTTTTTTTATAACGTACTACTAGCGCCCACCACTAACTAGCTAGCCATGTCACACCTGTCATACTCATACAGTACCAGCCAAAGATATTGAAAGCACTGTACACATGTTGTGCTCAAACACTGGCCTTATAATTAGCTACGACAGAGCAGAGAATCTCTTGATATGGTTATACAACGCTTCACACATTCTAGAATATGTGGAATGACACATTCGACTGCGCATGGCCCATGTCTGTGCCCCACCCACCAGTAAATAAAACTATTGTAGCGAAATTAGCAATGTTATGATATTTCAGCACACAGTGTCCTTTTTTTATTTTCCTAACCTAGCTAAATGTTTGGTTTTGTCATTTAATATTTTATGTGTAGCATTCCATGGTGCTTTACCCTCGTGGTCGTCATTATCACGCCTTCCTGGAAACAGAAGACTTTCTTTGCTCTTATGCACGCTCTTATTGAGCACGTTCAATGGGTCTGGCTGCTTTATGTGTGCTGACGAGTCTGCTCTACCCAACAATAGCTAATTGAAAAGTAACCTAAAAAATATATATTTGGAAAGGAATTGGTAGTCCCCTGTTAGGGATTGCTCGCGTTTCTCCAGCCTGGGTAGCGTTAGATAGCTGAGCTAACAGTTAGCTACTAACTACAGTAGACGGCTTCAGACAGGAAAATGGCCAGTGTTTCAATCCCTGAAAACACTACCGCACTTTTGCTGGATATTGAAGGAACTACGACACCAATAACGTTTGTAAAGGTAGCTAGGACAACAAACCGAGACAAATGCATGGCTTTTGTGGTAGACTGATGGTTTGACTGCTAGCTAGCTACATGCTAACTGTGCTATTTCTCTACTATAGGACATTTTATTCCCATACATCAAAGATCATCTCGAGGAGTATCTGTCGGCGCACTGGGAAGAAGATGAATGCAAACAAGACGTGCATCTCCTTAAGAAACAGGTAACTGGTTTGCTGCAAACTGTGGAAAATGATGACCAGTCAGCAGTGACTGACTGCACACAATCTCAGACAGAATATGCAACTCCCATGCATTAATTTAGGTAGAAAACCTGTACATTTTGATTTGTTGAACCAGTTAATGATTGCTTGTGTGGTATGATTAGTACAGATTAGTACATTAAACGACTCTGCTGTTCAGAGTTTGGTGTCAACAGCCATAGCAACCTCATCTCGTGTAGCTAACTTATTGTCATCTGTTTTAACTGCATGGATTTACAGTGGAACATATTTAAACAATGTTTTTCTTTTCTTCTGAAGAGCTAGGCCTACATGGATTTTAGATTTCCTGTGTTTTCATTGTTTGCTGTAATCCAGTGGGTTTGGGTTTAGCACATATATATATATATAGCTATGTAGGTCACAGATAATGGGTGTATTTGATTAGCTACCGACCATAGAAGTCATATGGGATGATGTGAGTGCAGGAGACAAGCTTTTAGAGCTGCACTCATATTCACTGGCTACTACAGGATGCTGCTTTCTTTTCACCAGGGACTGGCAAACTAAGGTGGTTTAACTCCTTTTGAGGACAACTTGCCTAAAATCAAAACTTGCACTTGAAAGCTGACTAGATCGGTCATCTGAGGGACCAGAACCAGGGGGTTGATGGACACTGACATAGTTCATGGCACGCTATCTACATTCATAGACAAACAGATTACAGTAAATTAGTTAACATTATTAGGTTCCTCAATAAGATATGAAGCCAGGAAGTCTGTGAATTGAGCTATGAGATCTTTTCTCCAATGAGCTTACTGAATTGTAGAAGGCAGAACAATAATCAGTTCTCATTATAGCATGGTGATTTCCATATGTAATTGACTGGAATGAACAGTTTCCTGTCTGCCAGGAGCTGCCTGTCTCCATCCTTGATGGGGGTGGTTTATGGAGGGCAGAGGCCAGCCTTGAAATATCAATGCACCAAACAAGCCCCGTAAATGTCAGTTAATATATCTATGTTGGACAACCCCAAGCGTTGTCAATGTGTAATCGAACCCTGCTTCCTAATGAACATGACCTGATTGACCATGTCCTGTGACGGTCATCATGTTAGGTTGAAGAGGACCTGCGTCTGCACCGAGCGTGTGCGCAGCACTCCCTGGACCAGTCTGGGCACACGGACGAGGAGAAAGCCATCAGGGAGGTGGTGGACAACGTGCTGTGGCAGATGGCTTCGGACAGGAAGTCCACGGCTCTGAAACAGCTGCAGGGACACATGTGGAGGGCGGCCTACGCTGCCGGGAGAATCAAAGGCGAGTAAGTAGCTGGGAGTGTTCCTTCTATTGGACGGGTGGGGCTGTGAGGGATGTAGGAGGTTACTGGCGGCAGGTAGCCTAGCGGTTAAGAGCGTTGGGCCTGTAACTTAAAGGTCGGTGGTTCGAAGCCCTGAGCCAACTAGGTGAAAAATCTCTGTGCCCTTGAGCAAGGCACTTAACCTAAGAGCGTCTGCTGAAAATGACTAAAGGTTACTACTGTCTGAGGGTACTATTGTAGGAGGGATGAATCCTTAATCGATCTTAGTGCAAATCTCCCATAGACCTCACTTCATGGTTAACATAAGTCAGAGATATGTGTGCACAGATTGCAAGATTAGATTCTTCCCTGCATGAATGTAGGCCTACAGGCTGTGAAGCCCTATGTTATTGTGCTCAAGGTGATGGCTTCTAAACCGCCTGTGGGAGGATCAAGTCCTGTTGCATTTCTTCCAAATGTCACCTTCAAACCCGATGACTCATCCCGATGAAAAGACAGGATTACTAAGGTGTGTGTGTGTGAACCAGGGTGTACCAGGACGTGGTACCGTCCATCAGGAGGTGGAGACGGCAGGGCCTGAAGGTCTATATCTACTCCTCTGGCAGTGTGGAGGCTCAGAAACTACTGTTTGGATACTCTGTAGAGGGAGACGTACTAGATGTAAGGAAGTCTTCTCTTTTATACACCTGTTTAGAACACACACTAATCTACATTGTAATACACTCCCAGCTAAATTCAGATGTTCTCTATCCTTTCAGCTATTTGATGGCCACTTCGACACCAACATGGGCACTAAAGTAGAAAGTAAAAGCTATGTGAGGATTGCAGAGAGAATGGGCTGCCCGCCTGAAGAAATCATGTTCCTGACGGATGTCACACGAGGTAAGTGTTGTAGCAGGCGGATTAGTTTAACACAATGTCATTTACATAAATCAGACTGAGCCAGAGCCTTTCTATTTAGCAGGATCACCCTCCGAAGCCTTGCCAGCCTTAGCTGTTACCCTGAATTCAACAGTGGATTTTTCCACTAGCTAGTCAAAGGGCTTGTCCTGAACTACAACAACCCAGCCAGCATTAGGCCATAGGCATATTTGAACTTTTATTTATTTGAGTATATTATGAACTGTTTTATGTACACACATGTTCTCAATAACCTACTGGTTAACATGAAGGAAGATAAATAATACATTGACCAGATGTTTATATACAAAGCCATGTAGCTAGCCCTGCACTAATCCAGAATAGCATTTGGAAAGGCTGTTGTATCAGAGTTAAATCGGTACTGTATTAGTGCTGCACTGCACTGCAGCGAGGGCCTACCCCTGAGGGAATGCAGATGCCATCATGTTAGTGTAGCGGTGCGCTAACGCATAGAGAGTCACACAGTTACCTCAGGGGCTGGGACCACAACCACCATGAGGCCTCCATGTCACATGTTCTGCTTTCCTTTGTTGTGTAGAATGTTCACTTAAAACCAAGGGTTAGGGCCTCTGTTGTTACACCATGACTGGGACTTGAGTAAGCCTGCTGTTGTGGGATCCTATTGTAGCTCAGGGAACATGGATGACTGAGAGGAGGCTATTACAGTAGTGTGTTTTGTTCCTCCCTGCAGAGGCCAAGGCAGCGGAGGATGCTGGTGTGAACGTGGCTGTAGTGGTACGGCCAGGGAACATGGAGTTGACAGAGGAAGAAAGGTCTCACTATAACCTCATTACAACCTTCAGCCAACTGGAAGTGACGGGCAGCGCTTAACACTGGAGAAGAGGGTAGGGGGAGGGAGAAGAGGGTAGGGGGAGGGGGTAGAGATGCTGCTGTCCGATTTCCCCCTTCACCTCCCCAAAGTGTATGCTCATTGACTCCCCCTTGTGGATATAGAAAAACTGATTGGTCTTCACATGGGAGTTTTCACCATATATCTTACACCTTTGCATTGTTTTTAAATCTGAGGGGGAGTAACGAATGCACACTTCAGGGAGAAGAGTAGAGAAACAGAACACAACCACAGAGTGGGAGAACACACTCACTCACTGGCCCTGTTCTATCAAGTTCCCGCTTCCCCTAGCACCTGCTGCCCTTAGGTCTAATGAAAGGACTGGAACGGTAAAAACGACGTGATGGACTCTCCTCTAAACCTATTGGAGAGCCAGGTGGAGCCATTGTCTTATTGCTTTCACCTATCTAGTCCTTTCAGAGGCGAAGGGAATGAGCTACTAACCGAACTGGAACCGGGCCACACATGAGAACTGTTTGTGGGAGGGGAATGGGATGGTCGGCCATTGATCAAAGGACTTTGGAAGTACACTAAGAGGGGAGCCTGGGTGCCAGTCTGTTTCTGCTCTGGCCAGTGTAGCGTTGTTGAACACAGGAACTGTCGGGTATCCAGGCTACGCACAGGGTGGGTGGTGGGGAACAAGCACTAAGAGCCGTACCAGTTTGCAGACTGCACGTTTAAGGGACATGACAGGGTTTCTTCTTTTTTTTTAAGCATTTTAAATAAAAACTATTTAAGTTGATCACTTTGTATTTCTTTAACTGTAATATGGTTAAATAGGCTGTTGGAAGTTGAGTGCTACATTACTGCACAGTGTTTTTTTTGTACAGTGAGTCACTTTGAAACATGTACAGGATTGGGCTATACTCAACAAGTCCAATCAGAATGCAAAGGCAAGTTTTATTGTAAAATATAATTGTAATGTTCTAACAAACAGCAGTACAACACTGAGATGCATTTGTCAGTTATGCTTGAATGGTAATGATGAAGCCTCGTGTTGTACTAAGAAACGTGAAATAGAGAGAACACTGAAAAGGGTTCCCATGACTTGTGGTTAATGGGTGCAACAGCGATATGGTTCAAAATGGCATCATTGTATCTGGATGATAATACTACTGTACTACTCATCTTCACAGAGAAGCTGAGATCGGCTTCATCACAAACTGTTGTCTGTCTTAATTCAGGTTGAGAATAGAGGGAGGTAGACAAGACGGACAGGAAATAGAGAATGCAGCAGAACACCTCTGTCGGTAGAATGAGAAGACTCAAAATGGGAGTGGTGATGACTCCCATCACACATTCTATTAGGCATTTGGCTGCATTCATTTGAAAGGAAGGTCAGTGGGGTAGTGTCACTATCAATCTGAGATATGAGTTATCTATCCTTCTACAACTCAGCTACATAATAAACAGCCATCTTCATGCACATCCATCTTCAATTAAACCATTTAGCAACTTTTAGCGAACATCCCTTTTACTGTTGATGAGATGACAAAGGTAATGATGCCTTCTTTGTGCTCATGGAAAGAGTTTGTTGCTTTTGAAAGATCACCTCAAGGTACAGTAGTACTAGAAAGACAGTCGTTCACAGCTTATTGTGTTCAAACAGGCAGACATGTAGTAGTGTTTGACTAACTCTTCTTCAGTAACTAACAAGAGACAAACTGGAGCCCTTGACCCTTACAAATATCATGTTCATTTGTAAATTACCTCCAACTGACAACGACAGGCAACCTAACTGTTTTGTAGTACACCAAAGCTCTATAGCTGGTTCTGTCCTCTGGAGCCGCCCTATAGCTGGTCCGACTGGTACTCTGACACCTCGGAGAAGGTTTCTGACAGGCTAAGAGGCGGATCGCGGTCGTCGGTGCAGACAATCTCGAAGTGGTAGTGTCTGAACTCGATGGCAAAGGTGGCAAGGAAGCCCAGGAAGAACATGACTAGCGCCCATTGCGCCCGCGCTGCGTGCATGTGAAGACGTTGCGCCATCAGAGCAAAGTCTGAACGGGGGGGTTAAGGGTCAAACAAACACTTTACAAAATGTACTTTCAAAATGCGTACTTCCTAGCTTCCTCTTTCATGGTAAACACTGATTTAACATGGCTGAATAAGTGAAAGAAAGGTTTCCACCACTACAGCTGTATCCAGCCAACATACCCATAGTAATGCCCTCACTGTACCGTAAGTCTCTTTGTTTAAAAGCGTCTGCTAGTGACAGAGTGAGTCCCTGGTGCAAGCCAGAGGAAGGATACAGAGCAGCATGCAGGCGGTGACAGCCCCTGACAGTAGGAAGCGTGGGATGCCCGCCCTCCGGCCCTCGTTCTTCAGGTTGACCTTCAGGGTGATGACAGATTGCACCCAGCAGAACAACGTCCCCAGGCCAAACGTCATGGACGTCCCAATGTTGTGGAGCTCCTCGTCATTTGACAGCTGGACCAGACACATTACAGACAGACGACAGACATGGCTCTTGTGTTTCATTTCATTACTGTGACCCTGCTACACTCTGACAAAAATCTGATTATCGCTGCAAACCAAGTTGAGGTTTTCGTAGATTTTGTCAGTGGTTCTCAAATGTTTTGGGTCTGGATGTAGGGGCTAAGGGTTGTGTAAGACTAGTGACTCCTACGAAGTACGCCAGGGACAGTCTGGGGCAGGGTTCCAACCCTGTTCCTGGAGAGCCTACCTCCTTCGTGCCAACCCAAATTTAGCGCACCCAATTCTAATAATTAGCTGGTTGAAAAGCTGAATCAGGTTAGTTACAACTGGGGTTGGAGCGAAAACCTACAGGGGGGTAGCTCTCCGGGAACAGGGTTGGAGCGGAAACCTACAGGGGGGTAGCTCTCCGGGAACAGGGTTGGAGAGCCCTGGCCTAGCGGTTAAGGTAGCGTTTCCCAAACTTGGTCCTGGGGCCCGCCCTGGGGGCATGTTTAGGTTTTTGCCCTAGTACTACACAGCTGATTAAAATAATCAAAGCTTGGTGATTAGTTGATTGATTGAATCAGCTGTGTAGTGCTAGGGCAAAAAACTAAACGTGCACCCCTTTGGGTCCCAAGGACCAAGTTTGGGAAAGGGGCAGTTAGGGACTAGGGGAAGTGTCTAGGGGCTGAAGGTTTATTTTCTGGACAGAGCCAGTGACTCCTACCTGGAAGTTTCCCACCAAGGTCATGCCGAAGCAGGCCAGGGACAGGGCCACCAGACTGCCAATATTGAGCCAGGGTTTATGGACCCGGGGCTTCAGCTGCAGGTATCTGAGGACACCAATGATGAACCCTGAAAGGAGAAGACCCATAAGGGATCTCTCTGGTCTGGTAGTCTCTCTAACCATTTCATTCCTGGTACTGGGGACCCACAGGGTGTGCAGGCTTTTGTTTCTGCTCAATACTAACCTCATCAATAACGGTTTGTAATGAGCATTACATGTTCTGCCGCTGGAACTGCTGACTGTAAATCCATCCAAATCAATACACGGTACTTCCCCATTTTATAATATGCATCCTGTTGTTTCTATTCTTGTCTCTATCCTCCATCTCATATCCTGCATATATTATGGTACAATGTCCAATGTTGACTGTGTTTTCATGTACACGTAAACTTTATATGATAGAAAATAGGAGAACATGCATCAGGCTTACCTACGAAGGCAGCCAGGTTCATGACCTGGCTAAAAACACAGCTGGCCGGGGGAGCATTGCCTGCAATGCTGAGAGAGAGAGAGACAATTGTATTGACAGGAAGCACGAATCCTAGATAAAGATCTCTAACCAATTAGGTTGGTACTCATAGGCTGTGTACCTTATATATGGAGGGGATTTAGTTCCAGATCGCCTGTGAAAAATTGCATCTAATATTTAGAAATAGTGCATGGTCATAATAACTGGAATAACATATTTCTACTTTCTTCATTTATATTCCACCTTACTTGTATTCTGAACTCAGGGGTGTTATCTTCTCATCTTCAACAGCTATAAAATACCTGTAACCAAAGTAATTTAAGTTAAAGTCACACACAGCTGTAAAGCCGAATAGTGCGTGAGATAACTGAAAAGATCAGGAAAAATAAGACACTTACACAACCCAGAGTCCAGCGGCTGTGAAGAGAGAGTACATGATAGGGAGAAACGCCCAGGGACTGCACTTCCTCATGGTGTCTCCTGTAAACAAATACCATTTTAAACATCTCCACTCTCAGGAAATGGAAGGAGGTAGAACTGTTTTAGAACCACCTGAGGCAGAACATGTAAAGCCTGTCCTGAGATGTTTGAGGGAATTACTGTAACTCAAAATAGAAGTACAGGAATGCTGTTCTGTTCCAATGCCACACTTACAAATGATAAGACCAAGCCAAAGTCAGGTCCGGGGGTTAATCTACAGAAGAAAAACACAATATTATGTTACCTGTTTTTACAATTTGAGACTGCCTCTTCCGGATTAACCTAACATTGAATGGCTAGTATCCTGCTAGCTGTTACAACAATCAGTTAACGTAAGGCTGTCGTAAATAATTGCACTTATAAAAGCCTTGAATTAACTGACATGTAAACATAAAGGTGTATGTATCTAGAGCCAGAATAATTTCAGCACTGGATAGTGTCGAAAAGCCCGTTGGGCCAATGTTCTGCAGCCATTGATTTCAGAACCACTGCTACTGGACAGCTCCCGTGTCTACAAAGCTGGGGAATGCAAATTGCCAATATTTATTACAACCACTCAGTACAACAACAACAATCACTCACTGACTCAGTCAATTTGCACGTGCATCAGATTGAGCCAAGAAAATGTATATATTTGTGATGACTGCATAGATAGATGGTGAATGTGTTTGCCTAGTGCATAGCCTTGAATACAAACGATGTAGCTAGCATGTAGGCCTACATTTTACATTCTATCGCGGGCCGGTTGGGTATTTAACACCTACCCTGTCAATATGTTATGTCATTTCTACCATGATACTTTCACAACAGCGACAGATTGACATGTAGGTCACTGATAACAGCTCACTTTCCCAAACAGTGTTTTACTGTATTGTTCCCCACAACCTATAAAATGGAGGATTCCTCCCCTTTCCCTAACTGGCTTCCCCAGTCCCAATACCCCCACTCTATCAGTCTCTGATTAATCGTCATACAGAAAAATGAAATACCTCGTTGCCAGCCAGCGCCTGTTGAATTTAGATTCCGTCTTCTTCTAATTTCATAATTGACTGAAAGACGCAGTTTTGTTATCAGTCGTAGTCACAAATGGTCATATAAACATGTGCCTGAGAGCACTAAATCCGGAGATAGTGAAATGGAGTGTGCAGTCGCGAACATGCACTGTGGCCATGGGCGAACCTTTTCTTTGCAGCACTGAATATTTAGGCGAGCGAGGAAAGAGCCTTCTCCCGTAGGAAAGAGCAATAGCAGTAAGCCTCGTTTCCAGCATGTAAACTGTCCTATCCTACACTATAACCTATGTGACATGATAGTAGGCCACCTGTAGCTGCTCTGCTGTGGACACTCTGCTTTGCTGTGGACACTCTGCTCTGCTGTAGACACTCTGCTCTGCTGTGGACACTCTGCTCTGCTGTAGACACTCTGCTCTGCTGTAGACACTCTGCTCTGCTGTGGACACTCTGCTCTGCTGTGGACACCCACCTGTAGCTGCTCTGCTGTGGACACTCTGCTCTGCTGTAGACACTCTGCTCTGCTGTGGACACCCACCTGTAGCTGCTCTGCTGTGGACACTCTGCTCTGCTGTGGACACTCTGCTCTGCTGTAGACACTCTGCTCTGCTGTGGACACTCTGCTCTGCTGTAGACACTCTGCTCTGCTGTGGACACTCTGCTCTGCTGTAGACACTCTGCTCTGCTGTGGACACCCACCTGTAGCTGCTCTGCTGTGGACACTCTGCTCTGCTGTGGACACTCTGCTCTGCTGTAGACACTCTGCTCTGCTGTGGACACTCTGCTCTGCTGTAGACACTCTGCTCTGCTGTGGACACTCTGCTCTGCTGTAGACACTCTGCTCTGCTGTGGACACCCACCTGTAGCTGCTCTGCTGTGGACACTCTGCTCTGCTGTGGACACTCTGCTCTGCTGTAGACACTCTGCTCTGCTGTGGACACTCTGCTCTGCTGTAGACACTCTGCTCTGCTGTGGACACTCTGCTCTGCTGTAGACACTCTGCTCTGCTGTGGACACCCACCTGTAGCTGCTCTGCTGTGGACACTCTGCTCTGCTGTGGACACTCTGCTCTGCTGTAGACACTCTGCTCTGCTGTAGACACTCTGCTCTGCTGTAGACACTCTGCTCTGCTGTAGACACTCTGCTCTGCTGTAGACACTCTGCTCTGCTGTAGACACTCTGCTCTGCTGTGGACACTCTGCTCTGCTGTGGACACTTCACAGTTGTCTAAGAGGTAGGGTGCATTCAGAAAGTATTCAGACCCCTTCACTTTTTCCAAATGTTGTTACTTTACAGCCTTATTTAAATAGTTTTTTTCCCCCGCATCATACTACACACAATATCCCATAATGACAAAGCAAAAACTGTTTTTTAGACACTTTTGCAAATGTATTAAAAAAAATATATATATATATCACATTTACATAAGTATTCAGACCCTTTACTCAGTACTTTGTTGAAGCATCGTTGGCAGCGATTACAGCCTTGAGTCTTCTTGGGTATGACACTACAAGCTTGGCACACCTGTATTTGGGGAGTTTCTCCCATTCTTCTCTGCAGATCCTCTCAAGCTATGTCATGTCGTATGGGGAGTGCACAGCTATTTTCAGGTCTCTCCAGAGATGTTCGATTGGGTTCAAGTCCGGGCTCTGGATGGGCCACTCAAGGATATTCATAGACTTTTCCCGAAGCCACTCCTGCGTTGTCTTGGCTGTGTGCTTAGGGTCGTTGTCCTGTTGGAAGGTGTGCAGGTTTTAATCAAGGATCTCTCTGTACTTTACTCCGTTCATCTTTCCCTCGATCCTGACTAGTCTCCCAGTCCCTGGCACTGAAAAATATCCCCACAGCATGATGCTCCCACCACCATGCTTCATTCAGGGTCTGAATACTTTCCGAATGCACTGTATGTGGATTTCTGGTTTATTCAATTATGCTAATGAAATAATGCTACTATAATAGCATCATGTTATGTTGGCATGTTGTTCATAGAAGAAAAACATAATGGATCTTCTGTGATTCAACTGAAAAAGAAAATGTACCTCCACCCTCACAGGACTTGGGATGAAAATCTGCTTATTTTCCAGGCAATAAACATAAACACAGAACTTTCATATCCAACAGTTTATTATTGAAAAAGCCCTCTCTAATGAATGGCACAAAGTCAACTAACACACACATGAAGTATATCTATTAAATAATTTGTCTTAGCTATAATAATGATGATGATACACATACTGTACGTACATATAGTTGAAGTCGGAAGTTAGGTTAGAGTCATTAAAACTCATTTTTCAACCACTCCACAAATTTCTTGTGAACAAACTATAGTTTTGGCAAGTCGGTTAGGACATCTACTTTGTGCATGACACAAGTAATTTTTCCAACAATTGTTTACAGACAGATTATTTCACTTATAATTCAATGTATCACAATTACAGTGGGTCAGAAGTTTACATACACTAAGTTGACTGTGCATTTAAACATCTTGGACAATTCCAGAAAATTATGTCATGGCTTTAGAAGCTTCTGATAGGCTAATTGACATCATTTGAGTCAATTGGAGGTGTACCTGTGGATGTATTTCAATTTGTATTTGTAGACCTCCATAAGTCTGGTTCATCCTTGGGAGCAATTTCCAAGCCGAAGAACACCATCCCAACTGTGAAGCACGGGGGTGGCAGCATCATGTTGTGGGGGTGCTTTGCTGCAGGAGGGACTGGTGCACTTCACAAAATAGATGGCATCATGAGGAAGGGAAATTATGTGGATATATTGTAGCAACATCTCAAGACATCAGTCAGGAAGTTAAAGCTTGGTCGAAAATGGATCTTCCAAATGGACAATGACCCCAAGCATACTTCCAAAGCTGTTGCAAAATGGCTTAAGGACAACAAAGTCAAGGTATTGCAGTGGCCATCACAAAGTCCTGACCTCAATCCTATAGAACATTTGTGGGCAGAACTGAAAAAGCGTGTGCGAGCAAGAAGGCCTACACACCTGACTCAGTTACACCAGCTCTGTCAGGGTGAATGGGCCAAAATTCACCCAACTTATTGTGGGAAGCTTGTGGGAGGCTACCCCAAAAGTTTGACCCAAGTTAAACAATTTAAAGGCAATGCTACCAAATACTAATTGAGTGTATGTAAACTTCTGACCCACTGGGAATGTGATGAAATAAATAAAAGCTGAAATAAATCATTCTCTCTACTATTATTCTGACATTTCACATTCTTAAAATAAAGAGGTGATCCTAACTGGATGAAATGTCAGGAATTGTGAAAAACTGAGTTAAAATGTATTTGGCTAAGGTGTATGTAAAGTTCCGACTTCAACTGTACGTACATTCAGTTACCTACACATCAGATTAATCATATGCATCATCTCAGCCAGATCCAATCATTACAAAGGAAACTCCACCATACTCTTTGTGTGTCCCCAATAAGACAGTGTATTAACAACTAAACCAGAAATATACAGTTTAGGCTATTGATATAGACCCAGTATAAAGCCGCACAAGACAGGTACAGAATACAACCAAAACAAATACAGTCCTTCCACAACTGAGAGAGGAAAACACAAGCATATAACACAAGCTCGACTGTCAACGATACTCTTATATTAACACAGCACCGTTGTAATAGCTAGAATCACTATGGCAACGCTAACTCTCACTATACATAACAGTAGAGTGAAATTAATATTTCCAATGAATCAAATGGATAGATTCAAAGTTTGGTAGATGCTCTCATATCTCATATAGCTTTTTGTCACATTCTGTCTTGCATTTAATTAAATCTGAATTACTCCCACTATAAAGTACATCATGACAAAGTGACAGACACGGCTTCCTGAGAGTAGTGGTGCGGTTTTGTGTTATTCAAACAGGGGGAACCAAACTGATTCAAACAGGGAAACAAAACTGATTCAAATAGGGAAACCGTATTAACATTCTATTATATCAGTATGCATCATGAAGAGTTGGATAAAAACTAATTTACTGAGAATATTCCAAGTACACATGTAGCTTTTCAATCTAGACCCATTATGGCTGCGTTTACACAGGCAGACAAATTCAGATATTTTTTCCGCTTCAAACTGGTTGACAACTTCACATTCTTAAATTCTTTGCACGAATTGGTATTTTTTGCAATCAGATCAGCAATAGATCTGATGTGAAAAGATCTAATGTTATTGGTCAAAATACCAATTAGTGCAAAATATTTAAGAATGTGAAGTTGTCAACCTGTTTGTTTGAAGCTGAAGTAAATATGGAGAATGAATTTTCAGCATACAGAGTAGATAAGCGAACTTATTTTCCATAATGAGGAGTGAAAGTACAACATCTATAAGTATAAGTTGGAGATGAATTCATCACCATCGAAGCAACAGGTACTCAACTACCCCTGCACATTGTAATTTTGGTACTGACACTGAGCCTGTATATACAGTGGCAAGAAAAAGTATGTGAACCCTTTGGAATTACTTGGATTTCTGCATTAAAAAAATTCTGATCTTCATCTAAGTCACAATAACGAACACAGTCTGCTTAAACTAATAACACACAAACAATTACACGTTTTTATGTCTTTATTGAACACACTGTGTAAACATTCACAGTGTAGTGTGGAAAGTGTATGTGAACCATTGGATTTAATAGCTGGTTGACCCTCCTTTGGCAGCAATAAACTCAACCAAACGTTTTCTGTAGTTGCGGATCAGACCTGCACAACGGTCAGGAGGAATTTTGGACCATTCATCTTTACAAAACTGTTACAGTTCAGCAATATTCTTAGGATGTCTAGTGTGAACTGCTCTCGTTGTCAAGCCACAGAATTTTAAATCGGGTTGAGGTCAGGACTCTGACTGGGCCACTCCAGAAGGTGTATTTTCTTCTGTTGAAGCCATTCTGTTGTTGATTTACTTCTGTGTTTTGGGTCGTTGTCCTGTTGCATCACCCAACTTCTGTTTAGATTCAATTGGCAGACAGATAGCCTTACATTCTCCTGCAAAATGTCTCGATAAACTTGGGAATTCATTTTTCCGTCGATGATAGCAAGCTGTCCAGGCCCTGAGGCAGCAAAGCAGCCCGAAACCATGATGCTCCCTCAAACATACTTTACAATTGGGATGAGGTTTTGATGTTGGTGTGCTGTGCCTTTTTTTCTCCACACATAGTGTTGTGTGTTCCTTCCGAACAACTCAACTGTAGTTTCATCTGTACACAGAATATTTTGCCAGAAGCGCTGTGGAACATCCAGGTGCTCTTTTGCGAGCTTCAGACGTGCAGCAATGTTTTTTTTGGACAGCAGTGGCTTCTTCCGTTGTGTCCTCCCATGAACACCATTATTGTGTAGTGTTTTACATATCGTAGACTCGTCAACATAGATGTTAGCATGTTCCAGAGATTTCTGTAAGTCTTTAGCTGACACTCTAGGATTCTTCTTAACCTCATTGAACATTCTGCACTGTGCTCTTGCAGTCATCTTTGCAGGACGGCCACTCCTAGGGAGAGTAGCAACAGTGCTGAACTTTCTCCATTTATAAACATTTTGTCTTACTGTGGACTGATGAACATCAAGGCTTTTAGAGATACTTTTGTAACCCTTTCCAGCTTTATGCAAGTCAACAATTCTTAATTTTCTGAGATCTCTTTTGTTCGAGGCATGGTTCACATCAGGCAATGCTTCTTGTGAGTAGCAAACTCAAATTTTGTAAGTGTTTTTTATAGGCCAGGGCAGCTCTAACCAACATCTCCAATCTCGTCTCATTTATTGGACTCCAGGTTAGCTGACTACTGACTCCAATTAGCTTTTGGAAAAGTCATTAGCCAAGGGGTTCACATACTTTTTCCAACCTACACTGTGAATGTTTAAAGGATGTATTCGATATAGACAAGAAAAATACAATAATTTGTGTGTTATTAGTTTAAGCAGACTATGTTTGTCTATTGTTGTGACTAAGATGAAGATCAGATCAAATCTTATGACTGATCTATGCAGAAATCCAGGTAATTCCGAAGTGTTCACATTTTTTTTCTTGCCACTGTAGCTTGCGTTCTCATGTTTACTTTATACTATTACTTTATATTATTACTTTATACTATTACTTTATATTTTTACTTTATATCATTTCCTCTCACCTTGTAATTGAGTACTGCATTCATTGTTGGGAAAAGCTTGCATCCTTTGCACGTGACAAAGAAACGTTGAAACTTGAGCAGGTTGACAATTATTGGGACGAGTCTTGTCCTTGAGGCAGAACTGAGCAATTTCCATTAGATGGGCTAGCTGTAAAGTCAAAATTGCCTATATTGTAAAAATTCGTGAAATCAAAAATTGCTTTTTAATGTAATGTTAAGGTAGGGTAGGGTTAGGCATTAGGGTTAGCAGTGTGGTTAAGTTCAGAGTTAGGTTTTAAATCATATTTTATTACTTTGTGGCTGTGCCAGCTAGTGACGAAAAAAGTTATCCTGCAAAACTTAAAACTACAGTATGTCCTTGCTCTGAAGTACATATTGAATATCTGCCTACCACCTCTTCCACAGTCTGTTAGAATCTCTGAAAGCATAGAGTTCAACTCCTCTTATCATTCAAGACTGAATCAGTTAAAGACTAGTATTACTCATCCACACAGTCATCAGTCAGTCAGTCAGTCAGTCAGTCAGTCCTCAATCAGTCAGTCATTCAGTCAATCAGTCAGTCCTCAATCAGTCAGTCATTCAGTCAGTCCTCAATCAGTCAGTCATCAGTCAGTCAGTCAGTCAGTCAGTCAGTCAGTCCTCAATCAGTCAGTCATTCAGTCAATCAGTCAGTCCTCAATCAGTCAGTCATTCAGTCAGTCCTCAATCAGTCAGTCATCAGTCAATCAGTCATTCAGTCAGTCCTCAATCAGTCAGTCATCAGTCAGTCAGTCAGTCAGTCAATCAGTCAGTCATCAGTCAGTCAGTCAATCAGTCAGTCAATCAGTCAGTCAGTCATCAGTCAGTAATTCAGTCAGTCAGTCAATCAGTCAGTCATCAGTCAGTCAGTCAATCAGTCAGTCAATCAGTCAGTCAGTCAGTCAGTCAGTCATCAGTCAGTAATTCAGTCAGACAGTCAATCAGTCAGTCAATCAGTCAGTCAGTCCTCAATCAGTCAGTCAATCATTCAGTCAGTCAGTCCTCAGTCAGTCCTCAGTCATCAGTCAGTCAGTTCTTCCTCAGTCAGTGAGTCAGTCACTCAGTCAGAGTGCTGACACTAGCAATAAACTTATTTAGACGTTCATGTATTCTGTATGTCTGGGTCACTGATAGGCTGTACCCGGAACACATTTTTCACACCACCTAAGTTGATCTCTAGGTGTGATGAAGGATTGGAGGGGGTGGGGTGACTTGGTACAGGTGACAGGAGTAAACTCCCACACACCATTACCTCTGCATGTGACATTTACTGTCCACGTTTCATTCTGTGACCTTTTTCCAAGACATGACAACCAAAATGTTGACAATAAACAGCACGTGTATCCTGAATGCAGGAGTGATCATGTCTCACCACCAGTCACCCTGCAGTAGAAACCCTTCTCCACAGGGTATTGCACTGTAGAACCTAGCTTGTGGCAGCTCTTGCAACAGGTAAGTATCAATGCTAGGATTTGATATTCTGATTTCAAAAGGTGTCTGGTTGTCTTGGTTTCCACATCAAACCTTGGATTAACTAACCAGTGGGTCAAAAACTACACCTTTGTGTCAGAACATAATATGCAATTGTGGGGACCAAAAAGAACAAAGTAGAAAATATAGCAGGCAAATCATGATTAGAAATCATAATGCATGGCGGCATAAGAAAATATTGACGTCTTCATCATGGACTTCTGAACCACAACTTGGTTCAGTGAGAACCACCACTCATGTTTCTTTCTCTTGTCTAGTGTTGACTGCCCTGTAGCTCCCCTCCCCTGTCCTTAGTTTCCTGGCCTGTATTATTTCCACGGATGCCTTCTTGCGGTTGCTGGCCAGGCCCATCCAGCACATGAGATCGATGAAGCATGTGGTGGGGTTGAAACGCAGCCCGAACTCACTGGTAGAGTAGTCAAAGGGGAAAGTGTGATGAAAGTTATGGAAACCTTCACCTAGGGGGATGTGGATGGGGGATAGGTAGGGAGTGGAAGTACAAATGTTATATGCATTCTTTTGCATACAATTCCAATCATTTCAATCCATTAATTTGAATCTTACAATATCAGACAATACAAAGTAGAAGCAGTAAAGGAGGGACCATAGATATAACAACATTATGAGACACTACAGTAGAAGAAATTGTTTATGAGTTAATAACATGTTATAACAGATCATAGCCAGACTCACCGATGGCTCCGAAGGTGACCCAGCGGTTCTCCCGGGGGCTGATGTTCTGGTCGTACGGTCGGTTCCCGTACATGTGGGCGGCGCTGTTCACCAGCCAGGTGACATTGAGCGAGACGGTGTAACGCAAGATGGATGCCAGGAAGTAGGAGTTCCATAGCGTCTCGCCCCAGAAGTACCAGGGAACCACGGTGGGAACCAGGAAGCACATTATCAGGACCGTGGTCTTATAGTACCTGGGATAGAATAGAGTCAAAAGAAAGGTAGAGGAGAGGAGAAGAGAGGAGAGGGAAGAGAAGAAAGGAGAGTTGATGGAAGACAGGAGAGGAGAAGAGCAGAGATGAGCAGAGAGGAGAGGAGAATATCTTATAGGGCTTATCCAGAGTCATTTATGACTTACAGAAGGGATCATCAATCAGATTCAGCCGTGGGACGATTTTTTCTTGAGCGGATAATCAGGTGGCCGGAACATAATTACAAATCATTTGTGGACTGCAAATTGTCCGCAAGAAGCCCAAACAAATTTAATGTTTGACTAAAACATAATCATTTCAAACCTTGATTACATATGTATACGATCACGTCATGTCACTCTATTATGCGTGGGAATACTTGAGAACAGATTTCTTAAAGGAAAATCAGTCTTTTATGTCCAACAATGAAAATTCCACATAAAACAACAACATTGGGGGGCCAAATATAATATAATCCAAGATGGCGTAGCAGTCGGACGTGTCTTTGTCTTGTCTTGTCCCGTGTAAATAGTCCTCGTATTTTTCGTATATATTTTAATTTCACTTTCCATCTAGGAACTGAATATACATTCCTACATTCCGCCTCACCCAATGTGGTACGGACCTGCTATTTTTTATATTTTAGAACCGTAACCCCAATCAGAAGCTAGCCAGATAACTAGCTACTAGCTAGTAGTCAGTTAGCCACTGCTGCGGTCTTCACCCTTAACTCGGACACAGCCAGCTTCAGCTCGGGCCAATACCTGCCAGTCTGCAAGCGCGATATCAACCCAGAGCATATAGGACTGCTTTTTCTCTACCACATCACCGGATTCCTGACGCAAGCTCTGGACAATTACACCGTATCATCACAGCTAGCTAGCTGCAACCGAGTGGCTACTACTGGCTAACACCTCTGTCCCGAAGCAAGCACCAGTTAGCCTTGAGCTAGCCTCGAGCTAGGCCCATCTGCCGGCTAGCCGAAGAGGTCTACCAGCGAATTCTTGGGCTACAATACCTCTTTTGCCAATTGGACTGGACCTTTTTTTGCCGACACAGAGCCCTGCCAATCCATCACAACTGGTCTAAATCAGCTACAAGCTAATTTAGCAATTTTTTTTGCCGCTGCTAGTAGCTTTTACCTTCTGCACAGACACCAGCCCTGTTATTAGCCTGGATATTACTCACCAATTTACCAGCATCGGACTGTCTCTCGACAACAACGCCGGATTCCTGCCGTAATCCCTGAGCCACTACTTCTGATCCTCACAGCTAGCTTGCAGCTAGCGCAGCTAGCGCCACTGCCACGAAGCTAGCACCAGTTAGCAAACACAATTCTACAATTCACAACCTCTCTTTCGCCACCGCCATCCGGCTTGGATTCTCTGTCGACACGACCACGTCTGAGCAGACCCCCTCCGTCTGAGCAGACCACCCCCCGGGCTACTAACTTTAAACGCCGCGTGCTAGCTTAGTGGAGGCCTCCCTGCTCCATCTACGGATGCCCCCTGGACACTATGATCACTCGGCTACATAGCTGATGCCTGCTTGACTGTCCATTAATTCACGGTACTCCATTCTGTTTATTTGTGTTTTATCTGTCGGCTCTGTGCTTTAACTCAGGATCTGTGTGTAGTTAATCCGACCCTCTCTGCCTAGTCGTCGCCATTTTTACCTGTTGTTGCTGTGTTAGACTAGCACCCTGTTATTGCTGCTGTTATCTTACCTGTTGTTTTAGCTAGCTCTCCCAATCAAGACCTGCAATCACTTTATGCCTTATTGTATGTCTCTCTCAAATATCAATATGCCTTGCATACTGTTGTTCAGGCTAGTTATCATTATCATTGTTTTGGTTTGCAATGGACCCTGTAGTTCCACTCTCCGTACCTCTGATACCTCCTTTGTCCCACCCCCCACACATGCGGTGACCTCACCCATTGAGACCAGCATGTCCAGAGATACAACCTCTCTTATCATCACCCAGTGCCTGGGCTTGCCTCCGCTGTACCCGCGCCCCACCATACCCCTGTCTGCACATTATGCCCAGAATCTATTCTACCACGCCCATAAATCTGCTCCTTTTATTCTTTGTCCCCAACGCTCTAGGCGACCAGTTTTGATAGCCTTTAGCCGCACCCTCATCCTACTACTCCTCTGTTCCTCGGGTGATGTGGAGGTAAACCCAGGCCCTGCATGTCCCCAGTCACCCTCATTTGTTGACTTCTGTGATCGAAAAAGCCTTGGCCTCATGCATGTCAACATCAGAAGCCTCCTCCCTAAGTTTGCCTTACTCACCGCTTTAGCACACTCTGCCAACCCTGATGTCCTTGCCGTGTCCGAATCCTGGCTTAGGAAGGCCACCAAAAATTCTGGGATTTCCATACCCAACTATAACACTTTCCGTCAAGATAGAACTGCCAAAGGGGGAGGAGTTGCAATCTACTGCAGAGATAGCCTGCAAAGTTCTGTCATACTTTCCAGGTCTATGCCCAAACAGTTCGAACTTCTAATTTTAAAAATTAATCTCTCCAGAAATAAGTCTCTCACTGTTGCCGCCTGCTACCGACCCCCCTCAGCTCCCAGCTGTGCCCTGGACACCATCTGTGAATTGATCGCTCCCCATCTAGCTTCAGAGTTTGTTCTGTTAGGTGACCTAAACTGGGATATGCTTAACACCCCGGCAGTCCTACAATTCAAGCTTGATGCCCTCAATCTCACACAAATCATCAAGGAACCCACCAGGTACAACCCTAAATCCGTAAACATGGGCACCCTAATAGACATTATCCTGACCAACCTGCCCTCCAAATACACCTCTGCTGTCTTCAATCAAGATCTCAGCGATCACTGCCTCATTGCCTGTATCCGCCACGGGTCCGCGGTCAAACGACCACCCCTCATCACTGTCAAACGCTCCCTAAAACACTTCTGCGAGCAGGCCTTTCTAATCGACCTGGCCCGGGTACCCTGGAAGGATATTGACCTCATCCCGTCAGTTGAGGATGCCTGGTCATTCTTTAAAAGTTACTTCCTCACCATATTAGACAAGCATGCTCCGTTCAAAAAATGCAGAACCAAGAACAGATATAGCCCTTGGTTCACTCCAGACCTGACTGCCCTCGACCAGCACAAAAACATCCTGTGGCGAACTGCAATAGCATCGAAGAGCCCCCGCGATATGCAACTGTTCAGGGAAGTCAGGAACCAATACACGCAGTCAGTCAGGAAAGCAAAGGCCAGCTTTTTCAAGCAGAAATTTGCATCCTGTAGCTCTAACTCCAAAAAGTTCTGGGATACTGTAAAGTCCATGGAGAACAAGAGCACCTCCTCCCAGCTGCCCACTGCACTGAGGCTAGGTAACACGGTCACCACCGATAAATCCGTGATAATCGAAGACTTCAACAAGCATTTCTCAATGGCTGGCCATGCCTTCCTCCTGGCGACTCCAACCTTGGCCAACAGCCCCGCCCCCCCCGCTGCTACTCGCCCAAGCCTCCCCAGCTTCTCCTTTACCCAAATCCAGATAGCAGATGTTCTGAAAGAGCTGGAAAACCTGGACCCATACAAATCAGCTGGGCTTGACAATCTGGACCCCCTATTTCTGAAACTGTCCGCCGCCATTGTCGCACCCCCTATTACCAGCCTGTTCAACCTCTCCTTCGTATCATCTGAGATCCCCAAGGATTGGAAAGCTGCCGCGGTCATCCCCCTCTTCAAAGGGGGAGACACCCTGGACCCAAACTGTTACAGACCTATATCCATCCTGCCCTGCCTATCTAAGGTCTTCGAAAGCCAAGTCAACAAACAGATCACTGACCATCTCGAATCCCACCGTACCTTCTCTGCTGTGCAATCCGGTTTCCGAGCCGGTCACGGGTGCACCTCAGCCACGCTCAAGGTACTAAACGATATCATAACCGCCATCGATAAAAGACATTACTGTGCAGCCGTCTTCATCGACCTGGCCAAGGCTTTCGACTCTGTCAATCACCATATTCTTATCGGCAGACTCAGTAGCCTCGGTTTTTCTAATGACTGCCTTGCCTGGTTCACCAACTACTTTGCAGACAGAGTTCAGTGTGTCAAATCGGAGGGCATGTTGTCCGGTCCTCTGGCAGTCTCTATGGGGGTACCACAGGGTTCAATTCTCGGGCCGACTCTTTTCTCTGTATACATCAATGATGTTGCTCTTGCTGCGGGCGATTCCCTGATCCACCTCTACGCAGACGACACCATTCTATATACTTCCGGCCCTTCCTTGGACACTGTGCTATCTAACCTCCAAACGAGCTTCAATGCCATACAACACTCCTTCCGTGGCCTCCAACTGCTCTTAAACGCTAGTAAAACCAAATGCATGCTTTTCAACCGTTCGCTGCCTGCACCCGCACGCCCGACTAGCATCACCACCCTGGACGGTTCCGACCTAGAATATGTGGACATCTATAAGTACCTAGGTGTCTGGCTAGACTGCAAACTCTCCTTCCAGACTCATATCAAACATCTCCAATCCAAAATCAAATCAAGAATCGGCTTTCTATTCCGCAACAAAGCCTCCTTCACTCACGCCGCCAAACTTACCCTAGTAAAACTGACTATCCTACCGATCCTCGACTTCGGCGATGTCATCTACAAAATAGCTTCCAATACTCTACTCAGCAAACTGGATGCAGTTTATCACAGTGCCATTCGTTTTGTTACTAAAGCACCTTATACGACCCACCACTGCGACCTGTATGCCCTAGTCGGCTGGCCCTCGCTACATGTTCGTCGTCAGACCCACTGGCTCCAGGTCATCTACAAGGCTATGCTAGGTAAAGTGCCGCCTTATCTCAGTTCACTGGTCACGATGGCTACACCCACCCGCAGCACGCGCTCCAGCAGGTGTATCTCACTGATCATCCCTAAAGCCAAAACCTAATTTGGACGCCTTTCCTTCCAGTTCTCTGCTGCCTGCGACTGGAACGAATTGCAAAAATCTCTGAAGTTGGAGACTTTTATCTCCCTCAACAACTTTAAAAATCTGCTGTCCGAGCAGCTAACCGATCGCTGCAGCTGTACATAGTCCATCTGTAAACTACCCACCCAATTTACCTACCTCACCCCCCATACTGCTTTTATTTATTTACTTTTCTGCTCTTTTGCACACCAGTATCTCTTCTTGCACATGATCATCTGATGATTTATCACTCCAGTGTTAATCTGCTAAATTGTAATTATTCGATTTATTGCCTACCTCATGCCTTTTGTATATAGATTCTCTTTTTTTTTTTCTACCATGTTATTGACTTGTTTATTGTTTACTCCATGTGTAACTCTGTGTTGTCTGTTCACACTGCTATGCTTTATCTTGGCCAGGTCGCAGTTGCAAATGAGAACTTGTTCTCAACTAGCCTACCTGGTTAAATAAAGGTGAAATAAATAAAAAATAAAAAAATAAAACCACCTGCGGGCCAGTTGGGGAACCCTGACTTACAGGAAGACAAGTGCAAAGCTAGGGTGGTGTTGTATTCTGATCAATCAAACAGGGCTAGAGCTAGGGGTCAATGTGAAATGGGGCAGGGGACCCACTTTCTCTGAAACTGGACGACGGGATCAGCCAAGAGATCAGTGACGTCCAGCTTCTTTCCCTTCTCGATGACATCACGGTGTTTACGCACAAACAGCCAGCCAATGTGAGCAAAGAAGAAGCCTCGTGTTGCATTGTGGGGGTCTGCATCTGTCTCTGAGAACTTGTGGTGCACACGGTGGTCTCTCGCCCACTCATAGATGTCATTCTGGGGAGGAGAGAGGAGGAAAAAGATATGTGGAAATGTGTGATGTGAATTTTTTTAATCCTGCAATCAGGCAAATTTACCATAAAGAGGACATTCATGATTTATTTGTGAAGAGAAGTCTCTCACAGTGCCCCTTGGTAGTAGTCATGACAACACTACTATTCTTTCTGACCAGCAGACTCCCCACAGCAGCCATCGTCTCCCTGCGTTAGATGGCCCTATTGCTCTGTCATAATTAGAAACCAGTGGTGTAATATAGTTCAGGTCCTGGGACGAGACTGAGAGCACAGTGGTCAGCCACTTAATTAGAATCATTAACCTGAAACTCAAATCAAATGTTCCAGAGGGGAGGTTTGTCTATAGTTGTTGGTTTACAGGATTAGCCATAGTAGTATGGTGCCCCTGGAGCAAATGATGGTTAAGTACCTTGCTCAAGGGCACATCGGCAGATTTTTCACCTTGTCGGCTCAGGTATTCGAACCCGCAACCTTTCGGTTACTGGCCCAACGCTCTAACCACTAGGCTACCTGCCACCTCTCAGAGAGATTTTGGAAGAAATAGCTTTTGATTTGTAGAAGTACAAGTAAATAATTAATATCCACCTGTTTCTTTTATGTCTTTTATGTGTCTGAAAGGGCAGAAAGACCAGCGATACTACATTGAAGCTGTATCTTCATCCCTGTGCTTTATGAAGGTTCTCTATAGTGATTCCCACCTGGACTAATTAACAAATATCTTCAGAGGTTGTCAACAGCTGAGGGAGAGAGGGATGGAGGACACTTCAACAGCTGAGGGAGAGAGGGATGGAGGACATTTCAACAGCTGAGGGAGAGAGGGATGGAGGACATTTCAACAGCTGAGGGAGAGAGGGATGGAGGACATTTCAACAGCTGAGGGAGAGAGGGATGGAGGACATTTCAACAGCTGAGGGAGAGAGGGATGGAGGACATTTCAACAGCTGAGGGAGAGAGGGATGGAGGACACTTCAACAGCTGAGGGAGAGAGGGATGGAGGACACTTCAACAGCTGAGGGAGAGAGGGATGGAGGACATTTCAACAGCTGAGGGAGAGAGGGATGGAGGACACTTCAACAGCTGAGGGAGAGAGGGATGGAGGACATTTCAACAGCTGAGGGAGAGAGGGATAGAGGACATTTCAACAGCTGAGGGAGAGAGGGATGGAGGACATTTCAACAGCTGAGGGAGAGAGGGATGGAGGACACTTCAACAGCTGAGGGAGAGAGGGATGGAGGACACTTCAACAGCTGAGGGAGAGAGGGATGGAGGACATTTCAACAGCTGAGGGAGAGAGGGATGGAGGACACTTCAACAGCTGAGGGAGAGAGGGATGGAGGACATTTCAACAGCTGAGGGAGAGAGGGATGGAGGACATTTCAACAGCTGAGGGAGAGAGGGATGGAGGACATTTCAACAGCTGAGGGAGAGAGGGATGGAGGACATTTCAACAGCTGAGGGAGAGAGGGATGGAGGACATTTCAACAGCTGAGGGAGAGAGGGATGGAGGACACTTCAACAGCTGAGGGAGAGAGGGATGGAGGACACTTCAACAGCTGAGGGAGAGAGGGATGGAGGACATTTCAACAGCTGAGGGAGAGAGGGATGGAGGACACTTCAACAGCTGAGGGAGAGAGGGATGGAGGACATTTCAACAGCTGAGGGAGAGAGGGATAGAGGACATTTCAACAGCTGAGGGAGAGAGGGATGGAGGACATTTCAACAGCTGAGGGAGAGAGGGATGGAGGACACTTCAACAGCTGAGGGAGAGAGGGATGGAGGACACTTCAACAGCTGAGGGAGAGAGGGATGGAGGACATTTCAACAGCTGAGGGAGAGAGGGATGGAGGACACTTCAACAGCTGAGGGAGAGAGGGATGGAGGACATTTCAACAGCTGAGGGAGAGAGGGATGGAGGACATTTCAACAGCTGAGGGAGAGAGGGATGGAGGACACTTCAACAGCTGAGGGAGAGAGGGATGGAGGACATTTCAACAGCTGAGGGAGAGAGGGATGGAGGACATTTCAACAGCTGAGGGAGAGAGGGATGGAGGACACTTCAACAGCTGAGGGAGAGAGGGATGGAGGACATTTCAACAGCTGAGGGAGAGAGGGATGGAGGACATTTCAACAGCTGAGGGAGAGAGGGATGGAGGACATTTCAACAGCTGAGGGAGAGAGGGATGGAGGACATTTCAACAGCTGAGGGAGAGAGGGATGGAGGACATTTCAACAGCTGAGGGAGAGAGGGATGGAGGACATTTCAACAGCTGAGGGAGAGAGGGATGGAGGACATTTCAACAGCTGAGGGAGAGAGGGATGGAGGACACTTCAACAGCTGAGGGAGAGAGGGATGGAGGACATTTCAACAGCTGAGGGAGAGAGGGATGGAGGACATTTCAACAGCTGAGGGAGAGAGGGATGGGGGACACTTCAACAGCTGAGGGAGAGAGGGATAGAGGACACTTGAGAAAAGAGGAAGAGTAGAATAAAGGAGGAGAGGTACTTCGACAGTATTTGATTTGGAAAACAATTGTTGATTAAGCCGATAAACCCTGTTGTTACAAACCTGTTGTTATGGTTGGATGCTGAAGGGTTGCTAGGTTGCTGTTGTAGTTTTATTATTGTATGCATTCATCACTTAATGTGAATAAAAAATAACAATCAAATGAACTTGAACTAACCTGGAAGGACATGGAGTTGGCGGCTGCGAGGAAGACTCTGAGAGGGAGCTTGGCTCTGTAGGAGCGGTGGCTCCACAGCCGATGGGCCCCTGCTGTCACTCCCAGGGCTGTCACGATAAAACACACATAGGCTGTAACACACACACCAGAAAACACAACAGAGCCATTTAAAAACTGAAAGGGTGAATACCAGCCTGTTACACACCAGAGGAAAAAATATATAAATATTCCGAAACATGGTTATGTATACAACAAGGCACTAAAGTAATACTGAAAAAAAAAAACACGGCTAAGGAATACACTTTATGGCCTAAATAAAAAGCCTTATGTTTTGGGCAAGTCGAACACTACACGTCACTGAGTAATTTTCGAGCATGGTGGTGGCTGCATCATGGTATGGGTATGCTTGACATCGGCAAAGACTGGGGAATTTTTCAGGAGGAAAAGAAACAGGATGGAGCTAAACACAAGCAAAATCCTAGAGGATAACCTGCTTCAGTCTGCTTTACACCAGACACTGGGAGAGGTATTCACCTTTCAGAAAGACAACAACCTACAACAAATCTACACTGGATTCAGATTGACAGTGTTTAATAGTCACATGTACAGGGATGCATGTGTGATTGCAGGGTACAGTGAACATCTTAGGCTCTGAGCTCGAACATGCAGGACTAAGTGAAATAAAACAATTAAAATGTTAATTAAAAAACAACAATAGAAATAGCAGTATATACAGTACATAAGACAGTGAATCCTCCTGAGTTACCTAATTAAATTTTTTATAAAATCTGCTTGAAAATCTATGGCAAGACTTGAAAATGTCTGTCTAGCCATGATCCCCAACACCTTGCCAGAGCTTTTTTACATAACACTATTTTTCTTTTTTTTCTTAACTTCGTAAAGCATTGTTCGTTAAGGTCTTGTAAGTAAGCATTTCACTGTAAGGTCTACCTACACCTGTTGTATTCGGCGCATGTAACAAATAAAATTACATTTGATTTGATATGAATAATTTTGAAAATAATAATTGAGGAAACATTGCACAATCCAGGTGAGCAAAACACTTAGAGACTTACCCAGAAAGACTCAGCTATGATCGCTGTCAAAGACTTACCCAGAAAGACTCACAGCTATGATCGCTGTCAAAGGTGATTCTAACAGATATTGACTCGGGAGGAATATTATTGTTTCATTTTTATATTTAAAAAAGAAAAGTTTAATTTGACATCTGCTTTGATATTGCAAAGTATTTTGTGTAGATTACTAACAAAAAAAATCACATTGAAATCCATTTTAATCCCACTTTGTAACACAATGGGGAATAACATGTGAAGAAATCCAATAAAAAATAGACTTTCTATTTCGGCACTGTATCTATATCTATTGGACAAAAATATAAATGCAACATGCAACAATTTCAAAGATTTTACTGAGTTACAGTTCATATGAGGAAATCAATCAACTGAAAAAAATGTATTAGGACCTAATCTATGGATTTCACGACTGGGAATCCAGATAGGCATCTGTTGGTCACAGATACCTTTAAAAAACGGGCCTCACAATGGACCTCAGGATCTCTTCACGGTATTATTTCTGTGCATTCAAATTGCCATCAATAAAATGCAATTGTGTTCATTGTCCGTAGCTTATGCCTGTCCATACCATAACCCCACCTCCACCATGGGGCATTCTGTTCACAACGTTGACATCAGCAAACCGCTTGCCCACACAACGCCATACACGTGGTCTGCGGTTGTAAGGCCAGTTGTATATGTACTGACAAATTCTCTAAAACGACGTTGGAGGCAGTTTATGGTAGAGAAATTAACAATCAATTCTCTGGCAACAGCTCTGGTGGACATTCCTGCAGTCAGCATGCCAATTGCACACTCCCTCAAAACTTGAGACATCTGTGGCATTGTGTTGTGTGACAAAACTGCACATTTTAGAGTGGACTTTTATTGTCCTCAGAACAAGGTGCACTGGTGTAATGATCATGCTGTTTAATCAGCATTTTGATATGCCACACCTGTCAAGTGGAAGGATTATCATGGCAAAGGAGCAATGCTTACTAACGTGGATGTAACCAAATTTGTGCACCAAATTTGAGAGAAATACACTTTTTGTGCGTATGTAACATTTCTGGGATCTTTGATTTCATCTCATGAAACATGGGACCAACACTTTACATGTTAAGTTTATATTTTTGTTCAGTGTTGATTAGTCTCACTGAGATTAAATCTCTTTTGCAAGAGAGGCAGGGTCAGCAGTGTAATACATGTTACAGGTGGATACCAGGCTGAGAGTTAAGGCTCAACCAAATCTCTCTGTCAGGCACACAGGTCACAAAAATAGGTGCTTTTGAATAATGTGGCCATAGATGGTTGATAAATGAAGATAGTTCACTCAGGCAGTTTGTCATTTAAAAGAAATGGTCGGTTCTGGTCTACTTAAATGGGTGTCTTTATAGCAGCTGGGTCTGGTGTACTTAGTTAACTGACATTCACTGAAACAGAAAAAAAAATACAGCAAGTGGGGTGTCTCGCTTCCTCTTCCGTCGCTGATGTGGCCTCATATAGTGGAGGCTATGCAGCTAAAAATACTGTCCCCTGTGTTCAAACGATTAATTACTAGACTAATGAAAAGGGTTCCACTTGGAAAGCTGTGCTGTCTGGTGTCTCATGGAATTGATTCCAGGAACTGTGCATCACTATGACTGACTGACTGGGGCCTGAAAAACACCATCCAGAAAGCGACCCAGACAGACACGGCCCATAGAGGGCCGGACAAACTGTGATTGGGCCAGCTTCAACGCTTTCCAGGAAAATAAACAAATGACAGATTATGGTAATCACTTAATATCTTAATAGTTCAAAATGAGGATGTAGCCAATAATAATAACATGTTCATTTGGCAGAAGATAACACAACTTGATTTTAAATTAGTTTAAATTAGTTCTGGATATTGCCTACCATATATTCATATTTTAGGTAATCAATACACTTCCTCACTTTATCTTTTTAACAGGTTTAATTTAGAAATGCTTATAAAACAAGACCCTGGTTGTATAGTGAGTCCCCCAATTCAGATGCCCGCTGTTTCTGACATGGAGAGTACTTGATGCCATTACACTTTAAAGGCACAATCTGTTCAAGCTGTTCAATTGTCATCTGAAAAGCTCTCACAGCAAAAAAAAATATACACCAATCCATCTATATATTTGTTGACTTGGATGAAACATCTCTTACATGAGAATACCTTTTAGTTATGAAATCATAGGAATTACTGTATCTAAAAAAGCTGAT
The DNA here is from genome assembly GCF_045679555.1 of Salvelinus alpinus. Taxonomy (NCBI): domain Eukaryota; kingdom Metazoa; phylum Chordata; class Actinopteri; order Salmoniformes; family Salmonidae; genus Salvelinus; species Salvelinus alpinus. The sequence continues at coordinate 103,879,440 of NC_092086.1, forward strand.
AGTTACAGTGTAACAAAACAAAAAGCTGATAGGTGTAACAAAACAAAAAGCTGACAGTTACAGTGTAACAAAACAAAAAGCTGATAGGTGTAACAAAACAAAAAGCTGACAGTTACAGTGTAACAAAACAAAAAGCTAATAGTTACAGTGTAACATAACAAAAAGCTAATAGTTACAGTGTAACAAAACAAAAAGCTGATAGGTGTAACAAAACAAAAAGCTGACAGTTACAGTGTAACAAAACAAAAAGCTGACAGTTACAGTGTAACAAAACAAAAAGCTGACAGTTACAGTGTAACAAAACAAAAAGCTGACAGTTACAGTGTTACAAAACAAAAAGCTGACAGTTACAGTGTAACAAAACAAAAAGCTGACAGTTATAGTGTAACAAAACAAAAAGCTGATAGGTGTAACAAAACAAAAAGCTGACAGTTACAGTGTAACAAAACAAAAAGCTGACAGTTACAGTGTAACAAAACAAAAAGCTGACAGTTATAGTGTAACAAAACAAAAAGCTGATAGGTGTAACAAAACAAAAAGCTGACAGTTACAGTGTAACAAAACAAAAAGCTGATAGGTGTAACAAAACAAAAAGCTGATAGGTGTAACAAAACAAAAAGCTGACAGTTACAGTGTAACAAAACAAAAAGCTGATAGTTACAGTGTAACAAAACAAGTAACTTTGCACAATATTAATCACTATTTATAGTTATGGCATCTCCTTTGTTAAGCCTACTCATAAATATGTTAAAAAACAACATAAATAGCAAACTTTGGGAGGACGGTATGTAAGCTACATACAATTGGCTATAGATACATCTATCACATCACGTATTCAGTGGCACGGCACCTGCTTGCACCGTCTGCTTGCAAGCTATGATACTTAAGTCAAAGTATTTGTCTCCGGCAGATAATACTTACACCATACCCAGGTAAGGGGCTTCGCTCTGGGGATAACAAGAAGGGAATATACCGCCCCGATGTGCAGAAGGGCCATGAGGATAACATTTCTCCAGACGATTTCATTCGGCCTCCACCCATCAGCTTTCTCATCTCTAGCCCGGGACCGAGCTTCCATCACCGCATTTCTATCCTCATGTCCCCTCGGTTCCCAGGCCACAGTCTCCCCGTCCTGATGAACACTTGCTCCCGGAACACTCACCATCTCCACAGACCAAAGCGCAATTTGGGAATATAGTCTATGATCAATCCGACTAGGCTACAACGAAGTTACCTCAGTAGAAAATAGGAAGTTATATAAACGATGTAGCGAAAAATCTATCAATTTCCACTTTTCCAGGAAACAGCTCGCACACAGCGTATCTCTCGCCTTCTTCTGCTCTGACTCTGTGCCAGTGAGTATGAGAAGAAGCCCTGGATGGTTTAGAAAATTGAAGCCCCTAATGTCGCGCGCACGGGAGCTGCAGTGGCGCAGCCAATAGTGTGCTGCAGCTGTGGTCCTGATGTATGAACAGTGTGGAGTCAGAACCAGCTGGTGTGCGAGCCGGCCAGGATGATGATCTAAGGAAATAACTTCCAAAATCATATATTTTACTATTCTGCTTTTTAGCCACAGGTTTTGACGCAGTAGGAATGTTTGAGGACGCTGTTGCATGTTTGACATAAGAGGATTAAAGTAGGTGTTGTGTGAAAATATTATTCTGTAGGTGAAATGAGGAGGCCATCTGTACAGGCTTGACATTTTACAGTAATGTATCATGATAAAACATTGGAAATTTGAGGGAAAAGATCAGACTGGACATTTGTGAAAAGTTTGCTGTTGATCATTGCTAGACAACCATTTTCAAGTCTTACAATCGATTTTCAAGCCGATTTAAGTCAAAATTGTAACTAGGAACATTCAATGTCATCTTCAACTCCAGTGTATATTTGGTATTGTGTTTTAGGTCATTGTCTTGGTGAAAGGTGAATTTATCTCACTGTGTCGTTTGAAAAGCAGACTGAAACAGGTTTTCCTCTAGGATTTTGCATTCCGTTTAGTTTTAGCCTAAAAAACGAGTACTTTCCGATGACGAGCATACCGATAACATGATGCAGCCCCACCATGCTTGAAAATATGAAGTGGTACTCAGTGATGTGTTATGTTTAGGGCAAATCCAACACAACGCTTTGTATTCAGGATACAAAGTGCAGTTTTACTTTAGTGCCTTATTGCAAACAAATGTTTTGGAAGATGTTTATTCTGTACAGGCTTCCTTTTCACTCTGTCATTTATCTGTCATTTATGTTAGTACTGTGGAGTAACTTCAATGTTGTTGATCCTCATATCACAGCCATTAAACTCTGTTTTAAACTCACCATTGGCTTCATGGTGAAATCCCTCAGCGGTTTCCGTCCAGCAACAGCGTTCAGAAAGACGCCTGTATATCTGTAGTGACTGGGTGTATTAATACACCATCCAAAGTGTAATTAATAACTTCACCATGCTCAAAGGGATATTCAATGTCTGCTTTTTTATCCATTTGCCAATAGGTACCCTTCTTTGTGAGGCATTGGAAAACCTCCCTGGTCTTAGTGGTTGAATCTGTTTGAAATTCCCTGCCCGACTGAGGGACCTTATGGATAATTGTATGTGAGGGGTACAGAGTGGAGTCATTCAAATATCATGTTAAACACAAATATTACACACAGTGAGTGCATTCAACTTATTATGTGACTTAAGGACATTTTTACTCCTGAACTTATTTAGGCTTGCCATAAAGGGTTGGAATACTTATTGACTCAAGACATTTCAGCTTTTCATTTTTAATTAATTTGATAAAAAATTCAAAAAAAAGAAATCCACTTTGACATAATGGGGTATTGTGTGTAGGCCAGTGACACATAATCTCAATTTAATACATTTTAAATTCAGGCTGTAACACAAAATGTGGAAAAAGTCAAGGGGTGTGAATACTTTCTGAAGGCACAGTAGGTATTATTAGTCTTAGTAGATATGAGTGCAGGCAGAGATTGATATAAAAGCTAATAGTGGCCATCTTCATTTTGTAAATACATAAGAAATGACAAATTCAAGATACTAAAAAGTCCCTTTATGTCTTCAGCCATCAGGTCAAGGCAGAAGATGGAGCCATACAGTCAAGACACATACATCATTCTCCGTTGCAACACACTGGCATTACATCCAGACACTCCTAAGACAAACATCTCCATAGAGCACAAGGAGGACATGAGATAAGTTAACTGTCCAGTTGATTCATTAGATTAGATATTTTTTCATTGGTCAGTATTTGTAAACGGAAAGTCATTTCGTCTATTAAAGCATGACATCTAAGCTGTTTATGACAAACATTTAGTAACCTCTCAAAGCAACTGAAAACGACGAAGCAGCATGTTTTAAATAAATACTATTTATTGAAAATATTGCATGTTGTCGATTAAAAAATGTCCTACTCTCAATATTAAAGTGTCTTTCTCTTCTTACCGACATAAAATAGACTGTTAAAACCTACAGCCTTAATCATACTGAAGACAAGAACAGAGAAGAAACAAATCAAAACTATGGCGTTAAGCCCATGATGGCATGACCACCATTATTAGAGTCAGTCCCCTCGTCATAAACCTGACATTATTAGTACCCACTTAAAACAGTCTGACAATGATTCCAGGCATAATGTCAGCATGCATTTCTCCTGTGTTTTAAAGTACAGTCTCTGGTTTCTGTGTTTTAAAAGTACAGTCTCTGGTTTCTGTGTTTTAAAAGTACAGTCTCTGGTTTCTGTGTTTTAAAAGTACAGTCTCTGGTTTCTGTGTTTTAAAAGTACAGTCTCTGGTTTCTGTGTTTTAAAAGTACAGTCTCTGGTTTCTGTGTTTTAAAGTACAGTCTCTGGTTTCTGTGTTTTAAAGTACAGACTCTGGTTTCTGTGTTTTAAAGTACAGTCTCTGGTTTCTGTGTTTTAAAGTACAGTCTCTGGTTTCTGTGTTTTAAAGTACAGTCTCTGGTTTCTGTGTTCTAAAGTACAGTCTCTGGTTTCTGTGTTCTAAAGTACAGTTTGGTTTCTAAAGTACAGTCTGGTTTCTGTGTTCTAAAGTACAGTCTCTGGTTTCTGTGTTCTAAAGTACAGTCTGGTTTCTGTGTTCTAAAGTACAGTCTCTGGTTTCTGTGTTTTAAAGTACAGTCTCTGGTGTCTGTGTTTTAAAGTACAGTCTCTGGTTTCTGTGTTTTAAAGTACAGTCTCTGGTTTCTGTGTTTTAAAGTACAGTCTCTGGTTTCTGTGTTCTAAAGTACAGTCTGGTTTCTGTGTTCTAAAGTACAGTCTGGTTTCTGTGTTCTAAAGTACAGTCTGGTTTCTGTGTTCTAAAGTACAGTCTGGTTTCTGTGTTCTAAAGTACAGTCTGGTTTCTGTGTTCTAAAGTACAGTCTGGTTTCTGTGTTCTAAAGTACAGTCTGGTTTCTGTGTTCTAAAGTACAGTCTGGTTTCTAAAGTACAGTCTGGTTTCTGTGTTCTAAAGTACAGTCTGGTTTCTGTGTTCTAAAGTACAGTCTCTGGTTAAAAGGGGAGGAACCTCCATTGCACTCTACGCTGTCTGAAAACCATGATTACACAGAAAATAAACAAGTAAATTAAACAGAATGACAAATAAAGATCTTAAAACAACATAAAATACATTTCTTTTTAACATATTACCCCAGTGAGAATGATAAGACTGGCTATATCAATATATCTTAGTCCTTTTTCCCGCATGTGTCTAATGTACTGTTGTGATACTGGTGGCATGGCTTGTGTTCAAGTTGTAAAAGGGGAGGAGGGGACTCAGAGTCTGGAATGGGATGAAGAATCCAACAGTGATGTCATAAATCTCATGAATCTAGAGGAAGTAGAATATCTGCACTGAGCCAAATGGAACTTCCACTAAAATGAGCTGATTAAAACACCTGGCTCACGCCTCCTGAGTGGCGCAGTGGTCTAGGTGTCACTACAGACCCGGGTTCGATCCCAGGCTGTTTCACAGCCGGCCGTGACCGGGAGACTCATGAGGCGGCTTACAATTTGCCCAGCGTCGTCTGGGTTAGGGGAGGGTTTGGCAGGCCGGGATTTCCTTGTCCCATCGCGCTCTAGCGGCTGCTTGTGGTGGGCCAGGCGCCTGCAAGCTGACATTGGTCGCCAGGTGTATGGTGTTTCCTCCGACACATTGGTGCGGCTGGCTTCCGGGTTAAGCGAGCAGTGTGTCAAGAAGCAGCGCAGCTTGGCAGGGTGGTGTTTCATAGGACACATGGCTCTCGGCCTTCGCCTCTCCCGAGTCCGTACGGAAGTTACAGAGATGGGACAAGACTGTAACTACCAGTTGGAGAGAAAAAAAGGGGTAAAAAGCACAACAACAAAAAACCACCTGGCTCACAAATTGACTTTCTGGTCTTTTTTTTATGACATCATCAATCCCTGCCCAATCCTTCTCCATCTCACCCCAGACTCAGAGGAGTGGGGGAGGGTCTCTCCTCCTTCTCAGACCCCCAGTTTGTTGGCTTGTGTCAGCACCACCTTGAGCACAGGCATGAAGGCAGACGTCTCGCTGAAGTTGCTGCTACTCACTATGTGTGTGTGGATGTTGAGGCTCTCCATGTAGGAGCGAGACTCGATGCATTGCACCATGTTGTGTAGGCCTCGTACGATGGCCAGGGAGAGCTAGAGAGAACGAGAGAGACCGAGAGACAGACGAAAGAGAGAGAAATTGAGAGAGAGATGGACAGGGCGATTGACAGTGAGCGAGAGAGATTCATGGTGTGAGTGTAAATCTCAAAATGATATGCAACATTCTAACATGGAATTTAGAAGTGTAAGAATGTAGAATTATTCAACTCACTGTCTGCTCTCGTAGCTTGTCGTAGAGGGCCTCAAGGCGCTTGCTGGCATCATCCAGCTTCCTTTTGGTTTGCTGTGGGGGATGAGACAAGTACATTGAAATGTTTTACACAATCACTTTCTTACAATCACTTTACAGCTAAATTAATTATATAGGAAATAAGTTTTATTTGAAGAGGCATCTAAAGGTCTGTGTACTACACAGTACTGTATATGTACTGTAACTGAAGGGGATTTTGTTTTTGGAGCGCTGTACTCACGGGGTCTGCGGCAGCAACCAAGCACTTCCGAATGAGGCCCTCAAAGGTGTTCTTCAGGACCTGGTGCTCCTCAGGGATGGGCTTCTTAGTGACCTGCTCAGCAGGGATGGACTGCAGCGGCTGGACGGTAATCACAGTACATGGGTTTAGACTGGAATTCTTGTGAATCATTGTGGAGCTTTCTAAGTTGAAATTGTATCATCTTACAATGTTAAGAGCTTTGAGGCCATATAGTACGACTAGTAATGTAATCCACTATCAATGTTTCTCATAATCTTCAAATCAGGAATAGGCCAATTTATAAAAGGAACAGACCAATGCCTGTATGACATCTGCAGTAGGGGCTCCGGGCGCTCCCTCCACATTCCCTCCATGTGTCTTGGGCATGCCAGGGTTCATGGGTGGGGGGGCCATCTGCTGTTGCTGCATGCCCTGGTATGGGGCCTGGTTCTGGGCTTGGCCTGGGGCCATGGGCTGGGGGGGCTGCTGGGACTGGGGGTCCCCGGCACCCAGGGGGGAAAAGATGGGAGCAGGAGGATTGTAGTTCTCTGGAACCTGGAAGGGGGAGAGCGTGTGAGTGGAAAATAAATAAATAAAACACACACACACACTCAAAAGTTTGGGGTCACTTAGAAATGTCCTTGTCCTTGTCCATTAAAATAACATAAAATGTATCAAAAACAGTATAGACATTGATAATGTTGTAAATTATTATTGTAGCTGGAAACGGGTGATTATTTTATGGAATATCTACATAGGCATACAGAGGCCTATTATCAGCAACCATCACTCCTGTGTTCCAATGGTTGTGTTAGCTAATCCAAGTTTATCATTTTAGAAACCCCTTTTGCAATTATGTGAGCACAGCTGAAAACTGTTGTCCTGATTAAAATAAGAAATACACCTGTCCTTCTATAGACTAGTTGAGCATCTGGAGCATCAGCATTTGTGGGTTCGATTACAGGCTCAAAATGACCAGAAACAAAAACCTTTCTTCTGAAGCTCGTCAGTTTATACTTGTTCTGAGAAATGAAGGCTATTCCATGCGAGAAATTGCCAAGAAACTGAAGATCTCGTACAACGCTGTGTACTATATGGCCTCAAAGCTCTCATAGCAGCCAGCAGCATACCACCCTGCATACCACTGCTGGCTTGCTTCTGAAGCTAAGCAGGGTTGGTCCTGGTCAGTCCCTGGATGGGAGACCAGATGCTGCTGGAAGTGGTGTTGGAGGGCCAGTAGGAGGCACTCTTTCCTCTGGTCTAAAAAATATCCCAATGCCCCAGGGCAGTGATTGGGGACACTGCCCTGTGTAGGGTGTCGTCTTTCGGATGGGACGTTAAACGGGTGTCCTGACTCTCTGAGGTCATTAAAGATCCCATGGCATTTATTGTAAGAGTAGGGGTGTTAACCCCGGTGTCCTGGCTAAATTCCCAATCTGGCCCCCAAACCATCACCTAAGTTTACAATTGTCTCATTCATTCCCCTGTAACTATTCCCCAGGTCGTTGCTGTAAATGAGAACATGTTCTCAGTCAACTTAACTGGTAAAAAAACTACTCCCTTCACAGAACAGCGCAAACTGGCTCTAACCAGAGGAGTGGGAGGCCTCGGTGCACAACTGAGCAAGAGGACAAGCACGTTGCAGTGTCTAGTTTGAGAAACAGGCACCTCAAGTCTTCAACTGGCAGCTTCATTAAATAGTACAGGCAAAACACCAGTCTCAATGTGAAAAGGTGACTCCAGGATCCTGGCCTTCTAGGCAGAGTTCCAGTGTCTGTGTCCTTTTGCCCATCTTAATCTTTTCATTGGCCAGTCTGAGATATGGCTTTTTCTTTGCAACTGCCTAGAAGGCCAGCATCCCGGAGCCACCTCTTCACTGTTGACGTTGAGACTGGTGTTTTGCAGGTAACAGATGACATTCATTCTGACAACCTCTGAAACTCTTAGATAATACCTTCAAATCAAAATGTATTGGTCACATACACATGGTTAGCAGATGTTAATGTGAGTGTAGTCATGCTTGTGCTTCTAGTTCCAACAGTGTAGTCATATCTAACAAGTAATCTAACAAATTCACAACGACTACCTTATACACACAAATAAAGGGATGAATAAGAATATGTACATATAAATATATGGCCGTGCGGCATAGGCAAGATGCAGTAGATGGTATAGAATACAGTATATGCATATGAGATGAGTAATGTAGGATATGCAGACATTATTAAAGTGGCGTTATTTGAGAGTGACTAGTGATACCTTTATTAAGTCCATTTATTACAGTGTCCAGATATTTAAGTCTGTATGTTGACAGCAGCCACTCTATGTTGGTGATGGATGTTTAACAGTCTGATGGCCTTGAGATAGAAGCAGTTTTTCAGTCTCTCGGTCCCCGCTTTGATGCACCTGTACTGACCAGGCCTTCTGGATGATAGCGGGGTGAACGGGCAGTGGCTCAGGTGGTTGTTGTCCTTGATGATCTTTTTAGCCTTCCTGTTACATCGAGTGCGTAGCTTTCCTGGAGTGCAGGTACTTTGCCGCCCGGTGATGCGTTGTGCAGACCGCACTACCCTCTGGAGAGCCTTGCGGTTGTGGGCGGAGCAGTTGCCGTACCAGGCGTTGATACAGCCAAACAGGATGCTCTCGATTGTGCATCTGTAAAACTTTGTGAGTGTTTTAGGAGACAAGCCAAATTTCTTCACCCTCCTGAGGTTGAAGAGGTGCCGTGTGCCTTCACCACGCTGTCTGTGTGGGTGGACCATTTCAGTTTGTCCGTGATGTGTGCGTACACATCACGGACAAACTGAAATGGTCCACCCACACAGGACCTTAAACGTTCCACATTCTCCACTACTGTTCCGTCGATGTGGATGGGGGGGATGCTCCCTCTGCTGTTTCTGAAGTCCACGATCATCTCCTTTGTTTTGTTGATGTTGAGTGAGAGGTTACTTTCCTGACACCACACTCCGAGGGTCCTCACCTCCTCCCTGTAGGCCATCTCGTCGTTGTTAGTGATCAAGCCTACCACTGTCGTCTGCAAACTTGATTGAGTTGGAGGCATGCATGGCCACGCAGTCGTGGGTGAACAGGGAGTACAGGAGAGGGCTGAGAACGCACACTTGTGGTGCCCCAGTGTTGAGGATCAGCGGGGTAGAGATGGTTTCCTACCCTCACCACCTGGGGGGCGGCCCGTCAGAAAGTCCAGGAACCAGTTGCACAGGGCGGGGTCGAGACACAGGGTCTCGAGCTAAATGACGAGTTTGGAGGGTACTATGGTGTTAAATGCTGAGCTGTAGTCAATGAACAGCATTCTTACATAGGTATTCCTCTTGTCCAGACTGGATAGGGCAGTGTGGTGGCGATTGCATCGTCTGTGGACCTATTTGGGCGGTAAGACCCATTGGAGTGGGTCTAGGGTATCAGGTAGGGTGGAGGTGATATGATCCTTGACTAGTCTCTCAAAGCACTTCATGATGAGTGAGTGCTACGGGGCGATAGTCATTTAGTCCAGTTACCTTAGCTTTCTTGGGAACAGGGACAATGGTGGCCATCTTGAAGCATGTGGGCACAGCAGACTGGGATAGGGATTGATTGAATATGCCCGTACAAACACACCAGCCAGCTGGTCTGCGCATGCTCTGAAGACGCGGCTAGGGATGCCGTCTGGGCCGGCAGCCTTGCGAGGGTTAACACGTTTAAATGTTTTACTCACGTTGGCCACGGTGAAGGAGAGCCCACAGGCTTTGGTAGCGGGCCATGTCAGTGGCACTGTATTGTCCTCAAAGCGAGCAAAGAAGTTGTTTAATTTGTCTGGGAGCAAGACGTCGGTGTCCGCGATGGGGCTGGTTTTCTTTTTGTAATCCGTGATTGACTGTAGACCCTGCCACATACGTCTTGTGTTTGAGCCGTTGAATTGCGACTCTACTTTGTCTCTATACTGACACTTTGCTTGTTTGATTGCTTTGCGGAGGGAATAGCTACACTGTTTGTATTCGGTCATGTTTCCGGTCGCCTTGCCATGATTAAAAGTGGTGGTTCGATCTTTCAGTTTTGCACGAATGCTGCCATAAATCCACGGTTTCTGGTTAGGGAAAGTTTTAATAGTCACAGTGGGTACAACATCACTGATGCACTTGCTAATAAACTCGCTCACAGAGTCAGCGTATACGTCAATGTTGTTGTCTGAGGCTACCCGGAACATATCCCAGTCCACGTGATTGAAGCAATCTTGAAGCGTGGAATCCGATTGGTCAGACCAGTAGTTTAAACCTGAGCACGGGAGTTTCCTGTTTTAGTTTCTGTCTATAGGCTGGGAGCAACCAAATGGAGTCATGGTCAGATTTGAAGGGAGGGCGGGGGAGGGCTTTGCATGCATCGCGGAAGTTAGAGTAGCAATGGTCCAGAATGCTACCAGCTCGTGTCGCGCATTCAATATGCTGATAGAATTTAGGAAGCCTTGTTCTCAGATTAGCTTTGTTAAAACCCCCAGCTCCAATAAATGCAGCCTCAGGATATATGGTTTCCAGTTTACATAGAGTCCAGTGAAGTTCTTTCAGGGCCGTCGAGGTATCTGCTTGGGGGGGGATATACAGCTGTGACTATAATCGAAGAAAATTCTCTTGCACTTGCCCGCCCGTCCAGCATCACTACTCTGGACGGTTCTGACTTAGAATATGTGGACAACTACAAATACCTAGGTGTCTGGTTAGACTGTAAACTCTCCTTCCAGACTCACATTACACATCTCCAATCCAAAATTAAATCTAGAATTGGCTTCCTATTTCGCAACAAAGCATCCTTCACTCATGCTGCCAAACATACCCTCGTAAAACTGACCATCCTACCGATCCTCGACTTCGGCGATGTCATTTACAAAATAGCCTCCAATACCCTACTCAATAAATTGGATGCAGTCTATCACAGTGCCATCCGTTTTGTCACCAAAGCCCCATATACTACCCACCACTGCGACCTGTACGCTCTCGTTGGCTGGCCCTCGCTTCATACTCGTCGCCAAACCCACTGGCTCCAGGTCATCTACAAGACCCTGCTAGGTAAAGTCCCCCCTTATCTCAGCTCGCTGGTCACCATAGCAGCACCCACCTGTAGCACGCGCTCCAGCAGATATATCTCTCTGGTCACCCCCAAAGCCAATTCTTCCTTTGGCCGCCTCTCCTTCCAGTTCTCTGCTGCAAATGACTGGAACGAACTACAAAAATCTCTGAAGCTGGAAACACTTATCTCCCTCACTAGCTTTAAGCACCAGCTGCCAGAGCAGCTCACAGATTACTGCACCTGTACATAGCCCATCTATAATTTAGCCCAAACAACTACCTCATCCCCTACTATATTTATTTATTTTGCTCCTTTGCACCCCATTATTTCTATTTCTACTTTACACATTCTTCCACTGCAAATCTACCATTCCAGTGTTTTACTTGCTATATTGTATTTACTTCACCATGGCCTTTTTTTGCCTTTACCTCCCTTCTCACCTCATTTGCTCACATTGTATATAAACTTATTTTTCTACTGTATTATTGACTGTATGTTTGTTTTACTCCATGTGTAACTGTGTTGTTGTGTCGAACTGCTTTGCTTTATCATGACCAGGTCGCAATTGTAAATGAGAACTTGTTCTCAACTTGCTTACCTGGTTAAATAAAGGTGAAATAAATACATAGATAATGCGGTCGGCATTTGATTGTAAGGAATTTTAGGTCAAGTGAACAAAAGGACTTGAGTTCCTGTATGTTGTTATGATTACACCATGAGTCGTTAATCTTAAGGCATACACCCCCGCCCTTCTTACCAGAGAAATGTTTGTTTCTGTCGGCGCGATGTATGAAGAAACTGGGTGGCTGTATCGACTTTGACAACATATCCAGAGTGAGCCATGTTTCCGTGAAACAGAGAATGTTACAATCTCTGATGTCTCCCTGGAAGGCAACTCGTGCCCTAATTTCATCCACATTGTTGTCTAGAGATTGGACATTGGCGAGTAATATGCTCGGAAGCGGTGGATGGTGTGTTCGCCTTCTAAGTCTGACCAGTAAGCCGCTCCGTCTGCCTCTCCTGCGGCAAACGTGCTGTTTTGTGTCGGCCTCTAGGATAAGACCCCACGTCCAGGGTGGAGATCCGAACAAAGGATCCGCTTCTGGAAAGTCGTATTCCTGGTCGTAATGTTGGTAAGTTGATGTCGCTTTTATATCCTGTAGTTCTTCCAGGCTGTATGTAATAACACTTTCGATTTTCTGGGCTAACAATGTAAGAAATAATACATAAAAAAACAAATGACTGCATAGTTTCCTAAGGACCTGAAACGAGGCGACCATCTCTGTCGGCGCCATCATGTTCATTTGATGATACAGTGGCAGCAATCCATGGTTATAACATCTACAGAAAAGCCAATGGTAGAGGTGTTGCTGTTAATATTCAGAACCACATTCCTGTAAAGTTTAGAGAGGATCACATGTTAAATCCTGTTGAAGTAATATGGCTACAGGTTCATCTGCCTCACCTAAAGTCCATTCTTGTGGGGAGCTGCTATAGACCACCAAGCGCTAACAGTCAGTATCTGGATAACGTGGGAAATGCTTGATAATATATGTGATCTCAACTGAGAGGTATATTTTCTGTGTGATTTAAATATTGATTGGCTTTTATCAAGCTGATCACTCAAGAAAAACCTTTGAACTGTAACCAGTGCCTGCAACCTGGTTCAGGTTGTCAGTCAACCTACCAGGGTAGTTACAAACAGCACAGGAATGAAATCATACACATGTATTGATCACATCTTTACTAATGCTGCAGAAATTAGCTTTAAAGCAGTATCCAAATCCATTGGATGTAGGGATCACAATATAGTAGCCATATCTAGGAAACACAAAGTTCCAAAGGCTGGGCCTAATATAGTGTATAAGAGGTCATACAGTAAGTTTTGTAGTGATTCCTATATTGTTGATGTAAAGAATATTTGTTGGTCTGTGGTGTGTAATGAGGAGCAACCAGACGCTGCACTTAACATATTTGTGAAATAGCTTATTCCAGTTGCTGATAAGCTTGCAGCCATTATGAAAATGATTGTAAAAACTGTTAAATCCCTGTGGACTGATGAGGAATTGAAAAACTATATGGTTGAGAGGGATGAGGCAAAAGGAATGGCAAATAAGTCTGGCTACACAACCGATTGGCAAACGTATTGCAAATTGAGAAATCATGTGACTAAACTGAATAAAAAGAAGAAACTACACTATGAAACAAAGATAAATTATATAAAGAATGATAGTAAAAGCTTTGGAGCACCTTAAATTACATTTTGGCCAAAAATGCAAACTCAGCTCCATCATTCATTGAATCAGATGGCTCATTCGTCACAAAACCTTGCCAATGAAAAAAATCATTAAAGTAATTGGCAATATTAAAATCAAATTTAATTAGTCACATGCGCCGAATACAGCAGGTGTAGACCTTCAAGTGAAACGCTTACTTACAAACCCCTAACCAACAGTGCAGTTTAAAAAAAAAACGGAAAAGAATAAGAGATAGTGAGTGTGGAACAAGTAATTAAAGAGCAGCAGTAAAAAAAAAACTATATCTACAGGGGGGTGCCGGTACAGAGTCAATGTGCGGGGGTACCGGTTAGTTGAGGTAGTATGTACATGTAGGTAGAGTTAATTAAAGTGACCATGCATAGATAACAGAGAGTGGCAGTGGTGTGGAGAGGGGAGGGGGGTCAATGCAAATAGTCTGGGTAGCCATTTGACTAGAAGTTCATGAGTCTTATGGCTTGGAGGTAGAAGCTGTTTAGAAGAATCTATTAGCAAACGTAGGCATGACATGCTAGACGCTGACACTACACATCCAAGTATAAATAATGAAAAACAAGCATTGTAATTTTGAATTCCGTAAAGTGAGTGTGGAAGAGGTGAAATAATAATTATTGTCTATCAACAATGACACGCCACCGGGGTCTGACAACTTAGATGGAAAATTACTGAGGATAATAGCGGACAATATTGCCACTCCTATTAGCCTTATCTTCAAATTAAGCTTACTAGAATGTGTGTACCCCCAGGCTTGGAGGGAAGCAAAAGTCATTTCGCTACCTAAGAATAGTAAAGCCCCCTTTACTGGCTCAAATAGCTGACCAATCAGCTGGCTCAAATAGCCTGTTATCAACCCTTTGTAAACCTTTGGAAAAAATGGTGTTTGACCAGATACAATGTTATTTTAATGTAAACAAATTGACAACATACTTTCAGCACACTTATAGGGAAGGACATTGAACAAGCACGACACTTGACTGATGATTGGCACAGAGAAATTAATGATAAAATGATTGTGGGAGCTGTTTTGTTAGACTTCAGTGCGGCATTTAACATTATCGATCATAGACTGCTAATGGAAAACCTATGTAATATTGCTTTTCTCCTATGTTGTGGATAAAGAGTTACCTGTCTAACAGAACACAGAGGGTGTTATTTAATGGAAGCCTCTCAAACATAATCCAGGTAGAATCAGGAATTCCCCAGGGCAGCTGTCTAGGCCCCTTTTAAAATTATTTAGTAATGACATGCCACTGGCTTTGAGTAAAGCTAGTGTGTCTATGTATGCGGATGACTCAACACTATACACGTCAGCTACTACAGCGAGTGAAATCACTGCAGTTAGTTTCAGAATGGATGGCAAGGAATAAGTAAGTCCTAAATATTAAAACTAAAAGCATTGTATTTGGGACAAACCATTCACTAAACCTCAACTAAATCTTGTAATAAATCATGTGGAATTGAGCAAGTTGAGGTGACTAAACTGCTTGGAGTAACCCTGTATTCGAAACTGTCATGGTCAAAACATGTTGATACAACAGTAGCTAAGATGGGGAGAAGTCTGTCCATAATAAAGCGTTACTCTGCCTTTTTAACAACACTATCAACAAGGCAGCTCCTACAGGCTCTAGTTTTGTCACACCTGTAATCAGGTGCCACAAAGACACCTTGGAAAATTACAATTGGCTCAGAACAGAGAAGCACGGCTGGCCCTTACATGTACACAGAGGGCTGACATTAATTATATGTATGTCAATCTCTCATGGCTCAAAGTGGAGGAGAAATTGACTTTATCACTACTTTTTTTTGGTAAGAAGTGTTGACATGCTGGATGCTCCGAGCTGTCTGTTTAATCTACTAGCACACAGCTCAGACACCCATGCATACCCCACAAGACATGCCACCAGAGGTCTCTTCACAATCCCCAAGTCCAGAACAGACTATGGGAGGCGCACAGTACTACATAGAGCCATGGCTACATGGAACTCTATTCCACATCAGGTAACTGATACAATCAGTAGAATCCGGTCGGGGGGAAAAACTGACAAAAATACACCTTATGGAACAGCGGGACTGTGAAGAGACACACACACACAGGCACACATACACATAAGACACGCACTCTACACACGTACGTATTGTAGATATGTGTTAATGTATTGTGAAAAGTGTTTTGAAATGTAATGTCAAGTAATATTTTAAATTGTATAGAACTTCCTTAATGTTTCTGGACCCCAGGAAGCGTAGCTGCTGCCCTGGCAGGAACTAATGGGGGTCCATAATGAATACAATACAGTTGTCAAGCTGGCTGGTGGACCATTCTGGATACACACAGGAAACTTTTGAGATTGAAAAACCCAGCAGCGTTGAAGTTCTTAAAAAAAGAAAAGAAACTTGTATTCTTTTTTTTCTCTCCCCAATTTCGTGGTATCCAATTGGTAGTAGTTACAGTCTTGTCTCATCGCTGCAACTACCGTACGGACTCGGGAGAGGCGAAGGTCAAGAGCCATGCGTCCTCCGAAACACAACCTAACCAAGCCGCACTGCTTCTTGACACAATGCCCAACCAACCCGGAAGCCAGCCGCACCAATGTGTCGGAGGAAACACCATACACCTGGCAACCTGGTCAGCGTGCACTGCGCCCGGCCCGACACAGGAGTCGCTAGTGCGCGATGAGACAAGGATATCCCTGCCGGCCAAACCCTCCCCAACCCGGACGACGCTGGGCCAATTGTGCACCGGTTGCGGCAGGCTGCGACAGAGCCTGGGCTCGAATCCAGAATCTCTGGTGGCACATGATGCACCACCCGGGAGGCCTACAAACTATAGTTTTGGCAAGTCGGTTGGTACATCTACTTTGTGCATGACACAAGTAATTTTTCCAATAATTGTTTACAGACAGATTATTTCACTTATAATTCACTGCGATGCAGTGCCTTAGACCACTGCGCCATCCGGGAGGCCATGTGTACACAATCCATGTCTCAATTGTTTCAAGGCTTAAAAACCTTCTTTAACCTGTCTCTCCTCACTCATTCATCTCCTCATTCATCTCCACTGAAGTGGATTTAACATCAAGAAGGGATCATAGCTTTCACCTGCATAGTCTATATCATGGAAAGAGTTGTGTACACTCAGTGTGTGTGTGTATGTATGTATGTATGTATGTATGTATGTATGTATGTATGTATGTATGTATGTATGTATGTATGTATGTATGTATGTATGCATGCATGTATAATCCCCTGCTCCTGTGTCCTGGAGAACTATAGACCCAGGGTCAGTGACCACAGCATGATACTGTATGTGTTAGTGGTTGTGTGATAGGTCTCACCTTCTTCGGCACTCTGCTCAGGGTAGGAGGGTCGTTCCAGCCGTTCTGAGGGCCTGTGGAGAAGCAGAAAGAAACTCATCACTCACTCATCTCCTCACTACTGGGTGCCACTTTCTCTAGCTTGGCAAGAGACAACCACAGTTAGACTGGCACCCAGTCTACTCACAGCACAACACTGGAATGATTCGGGCATAGAGAACGAGACTTGTAAGAGCTGTTTTTCACAAGCGGGTATGAAGAGGGATATTGAATATTTCATATAACGATTTCTTGGTAGCATGGATAGGCAAAAATATTATCGTTGCTTTGATTGCTTATTTTAAAATTACTTAAATAGATTATCTGGTAATTCTGTACACTTTTTGCCAGTAGTTCTGAATGTAGCGCTCACGAACCAAAAGTGGTCCCAGAATATGTGCAGATATGTGCACCATGTCATTGCGCTCTCCCTCTCTGCTGTGTGTGCGTCTTGCTAGCTGTCACTCAAATGGTGAGGGGCTGAAGCTCATTGGCTTAAACTCGAATTGCTAGAGGGCTGGCCCATGTGGGGATAAATGTAGCGAAAATGCCGCCGCAGTTTCCAAGGAACAGTCACTTTCAAACTAGGGATTTCGTGGCTGAGGTAAAACAGTAATTCTGCTCATAGATTATGCATATATGAAATACACATTGACACATTCAGCCCAAAGCGGGAGGTTTAAAAAAAATACTTACTAATCACCAAAGTTGAAGCAAGCGATATATCTCATAGTGCAAGACAACAAGCAACGGCGGCTGGTCTGTATGGCTAATTTTATTTACATTTCAGTAAATTACCAAAACAGTTTTAATTTAGGCTAAATGTATTAGTATTTGACCAGTGTAGCCTGGGCTTACCCCTAAATGTAATCATCATGATCCTCCTACCTGTCATTTTCCTCAGGATATTGCCTGCCCTAGACAGCCAAGCAAAGCTCTGAGTCATCCAAAATGGACTCAAATATATCACCAACCCAATCATTGCTACTTGCGCTCCTGCCCAGACCACCACACATCGGAGCCGACCAACTGACACTCATACCCATGTTAACCTCTTGATCAACAGCATCATGGCAGTTATGATTATTGTCCTGGGTACTTCCGGTCTGTGACAGACCGGATTATGTGATAGCTCCCGTTAAAATCAGCTGGTTAAAAAAAAAATAGAATTTGGTTCTTTGATTAAATATGAATCTATAAAACAGAAGCGGAAATGCAACTAACATGGTGTTGGTCATGAGGAATATTGGCAAGCGCTTTTGACGGTTTTGATTACATTGATTAGTATGATCTGGTCAGGCCCGGTGGCAGACATTTCCGGGCAGTAATTATATAAGGTAGCAGAGCAGAGCTGTCTATTTAAATTCACCTTCCATGAAACAGGTACTGTCTGGATTATATCCTTCTGTGAATGAAACAAATACACTCTACAACATTTCCCAGAACCAACAGGGCACGTGAGAGAACAGGAATATGATAATGACAATGATAGCTAGGGAACTACTAATAGTACACTCAACATTTAAATTAGTCATTTAGCAGACACTCTTATCCAGAGTGACTTACATGAGCATTTAGGGTTAAGTGCCTTGCTCAAGGGCACATCGACAGATTTTTCACCTCGGGATTCGAATCAGTGACCTTTCGGTTACTGGACCAACGCTCTTACCTGCTAGGCTACCTGCCACACTTCCCACAAATGTGTTGTTGTTACTGTACCTGTAAATGTTTACACCTAATAAAGTTCCATTTCCTTTAACAAGATGCTAATGCTAATAACATCGCACACTTCGGTTACCCCAGAAGGCCAGACAGGGCCATGTTAATAAGTATCAGCCATATTTCAGAGGAGTAACAGTGTGTCAGTTGACAAACGCTTCCTCCACCCAGGGATAGAGGTGTGAGAGAGGCTTGGAACAACAGCAGCTGTTGACTGTCTGAAGGCTGTCTGCACTGTGCTCACTAAGCAGATAGATAGCACACACACTGACTCCTGCCTCCCTATGGCCTTATATTTGGACACTGTCTACGCAGCTGTCTGTCACTTACGCAATTTTAAGACCAGTTCCATATGGAGTCCTAGCTTCCTATGGTGGTCTCTAACCCTATACATGACATTTGGTTGGCCATTTAAACTGAAATATGGCTTTGTTCCAATATCCACACTAGCATAGCACTCTAGAATACAGGTCCAATACATGTTTTTTTTCTAAAGGGCTATTGTGACATTGGAACAGATCCAGTGACACCTCTGAGTACTGGCATGTTGTAGATGATTGGTGGATGGCGAGAGGGGCAGAGCCACGATCAGGCTGCGTACCTGACGATCCGGTTGGTGGAGGAGGCAGCATGTACGAGGCAGGCGACCCCGGCCCGCCATGTTGGAAAAACGCTCCAGAGGACAGTGGAGGAGAGAAGGAGGAAGTAGGAGAGAAATGAGGATGAGAAGGAGGAGCGGAAGACAGAGGCTGGCCCATGGTAGGAGGCTGGTAGAGGGGTTGTTGAGTGTACTGGGGCATGAACCCTGGAGCTGGGGCTTGAGGTGAGAAGGGAGGAGGAGGAGCAGAGTACTGAAGAGGTGAATAGATAGCTGGGCCACCAGTGCCAGGGTTGTACTGGCTGGCGGGAGGGAAGGCTGGGGTTCACAGGAGAGAGAACAGCATGCATTAGTCACAGAGTTACATTAAAGACTTTAACAGTGCTCACTGTGGGTCTTTAACAAAAGTAACATGCATTCTAATTTCTAGCAGTTCAGGAAATGTGAAATGGAAGCATTTTTCTCTGTTAATAATTACAATATATGGTAACATTACAGAAAAATGCTTCAAATTAGTTCAAAAGTACAGTTGTTGCCAAAGATATATGGGCACCCTTGCAACTTTTTCAGGTAACTCACAATTTCCCCCAAAATAAGTTGAAATTGACCTAAGTATTTGGTCTCCACAATTCTTTATTTCACTGTCAATATTACAGAACCTTTGATTTTGATTCAGAACTTAATATATCCATTTAAATCTAAAAAATAAACAGATGGCATTGACTAAATTAATATTTGGTAGCACAGCCTTTGGTCAAAATAACTGCAATCAAGCGCTTCCTATAGCCATTAATGAGCTTCCTGCACCTCTGTACTGGCAGTTTGGTCCACTCCTCTTGTGCAAACAGCTCCAATTCTCCCAGATTTGAAGGGTGTCTTCTCCCAACTGTTGTTTTCAGATCTCTCCACAAGTTTTCAATGGGATTTAGATCTGGACTCATTGCTGGCCACTTCAGAACAGTCCAGCATTTTATCTTGAACCATTCCTGGGTGCTTTTTGAAGTGTGTTTGGGGACATTGTCCTGCTGGAAGACCCATGACCTTCAACGGAGACCCAGCTTTCTGACACTGGGTCCGACATTGCGCGCCAATGCCTTGGTATTCTCCTGATTCATGATGCCATGCACACGTTCAAGGTACCCAGTGCCAGAGGCAGAAAACCAAAACATCACTGAACCTCCTCCATGTTTGCCTTCAGGGAAGGTATTATTTTCTTTGAAGGCTTACATTTTGTTTTCTGTAAACATAGAGATGGTGTGCTTTACCAAAAAGCTATAATTTGGTCTCATCTGTCCATTCCCAGAAGGATTTTGGCATGTTCAGGTGTGTTTTGGCAAATTGCAGTCAGGCTTTCTTATGTCTCTCTCTCAGCAGTGGGACTGGGACTCCTACCATATAACCCCATTTCATTGAGTTGGTGACAGATGGTGCAAGTTGAACTGTCATACCTTGTGTCTGCAGGTCAGCTTGAATCCGTGTGGCAGTTGATCGAGATGTTTTCTCCACCATTCGAACAATCCTTCGCTGTAATCTTCCATCAAGTTCTCTCTTGTGGCCACACCCAGTGAGGTTGGCTACAGTGGTATGGGCCTTAAACATCTTGATACCATTACGTACGGTGGAAACAGGAACATCAAGGTCTCTGGTGATGGAGCCTTCAGATTGTCCATGCTTGGATACAATCTTGTGTCTGACCACAGATAATTATCAGATTATTCTCTGGTTTTCTTTCTTTTCTCCATGCTCATTGAGGTACACACAGTGACACAAAACAGGAGAATGAGTCCTTTTCTCTATTCAAACTAGTTGATTTTTATATTGCAGGCACAAGCAACTCACCACAGGTGGGTTCAATTCCAAAGTAAAAGAGAATTACCTGCTTGGAAATCAAATTATTTCTAACTACTTCTAGAAGGTGCCAATAATATTGTCGGGGCCATTTTAGGATTTCTTTGTGGAATAACCTAAGAGTTAGTATATTATTCAGATTTTTTTGTTTTGTTCAATTGCAAAACAAAGACATACGTATGTGGATACCAAAATGTGTTTGAATTTCAACAGTTTTCTGAAAAAAATTTTGGGGGCCATGACTATGTCGAATTTTATAGAGAGAGACTATCAGGCATGAAAAATGTGTCAATCAGAATGGAACATCGTGCATAGTGATAGTTAACAGCCAAACGTTAAGGTTTAGATAAATCGCCAAAGAAAGGCTCAAGGCTGATTAGCAAAGAACATTCCAAAGAGAACACTAGGAAAGCAAACATTCAACAGAAAATGCTTGGTTTAAATTTAGAAAACAGGGCATTGAAAATAGTGTCTCCAACTGTATTCCAAGTCAGACTAATTGTATTTAGAATACCCAAGTCTAGCGCCTGTATGTGCCAGGCCACGATTAGCTCGAGCCTATTAAATGTATACTCCAAATGTGTTGGTGGCAGCATACACACTTATAGGTGTTCAGTGTGCCATTTTCCTTCTACACGAAGAAGAGAGCACCTATCACCTGGAAGTGGTTGTGATGTTTGAGACACTTACACTGGTACTGATGTGAGAACATGGGGGGGTATGCGGCGGCCGAGGAGGCTGGGGGGGCAGCTGACCCAGGGGGAGGCGTCCCATACATGGGGGGTGTCGGCTCAGCCTGAAATGATAGACAGAACAGACACAGGAGATGACATCACAGACTCGGGGGCTACATTCCAAATGGCAGCCTCTGCCCTAAAGTACACTATTATTGACAAGAGCCTTATTCCCTGGCCTATAAAGTGCATCATAAAGGGAATAGTGGGGATGTGCATCTTTCCCTTTCAAGACAATTCGATACGTATCTAGATACATGGTCTCCGATAAGATACAAGAACGATTTGTTTAAGTTTGAAACGTTTCGGTGCGATTCAATTTCATTAGAGGAAGTAATCGATAAGATTTGGTTCGATGCACTAACAGTTGTTGCTTAAACACATCCATTTTACATTTAAATTAAAATCTGCTGCTGATGGAGCTCATGAGCTGAACCTCTGAGCTGGATCTGTCTGAGCTGACTTGTGTGTTTGAATTATGTATGTCTGTCTATGGTGTGTCTGTGTATATTCACTATATATACACAAAAGTATGTAGACACCCCTTCAAATTAGTGGATTCTGCTATTTCAGCCACATCAGTTGCTGACAAGTGTATAAAATCGAGCAAAGCCATGCAATTTCCATAGACAAACACTGGCAGTAGAATGGGCTTACTGAAGAGAACGTGGCACCGTCATAGAATGCCATCTTTCAAACAAGTCAGTTCGTCAAATTTCTGCTCTGCTAGAGCTGACCCAGTCAACTGTAGGTGCTGTTATTGTGAAGTGGAAACGTCTAGGAGCAACAACGGCTCAGCCTCGAAGTGGTAGGCCACACGAGCTCACAGAACGGGACCGCCGAGTGCTGAAGCCCTTAGCGCATAAAAATTGTCTGTCCTCTGTTGTAACACTCACTACCGAGTTCCAAACTGTCTCTGGAAGCAACATCAGCACAATAACTGTTTGTCGGGAGCTTCATGGAATGGGTGTCCATGGCCGGGCAGCTGCACACAAGCCTAAGATCACTATGTGAGATGCCAAGCGTTGGCTGGAGTGGTGTGAAGCTCGCGGCCATTGGACTCTGGAGCAGTAGAAACGTGTTCTTTGGAGTGATGAATCATGCTTCACCATCTGGCAGTCCGACGGACAAATCTAGGTTTGGCGGATGCCAGGAGAACGCTATCGGCCCGAATGCATAGTGCCAACTGTAAAGTTTGGTGGAGGAATTATGTTCTGGGGCTGTTTTTCATGGTTCGGGCTAGACCCTTTAGTGCCAGTGAAGGGAAATCTTAACGCTACGCATTCTAGATGATTCTGCGATTCCAACTTTGTGACAACAGTTTGGGGAAGGCCTTTTCCTGTTTCAGCATGACAATGCCCCCATGCACAAAGCGAGGTCCATACAGAAATGGTTTGTCGAGATCAGTGTGGAAGAACTTGACTGGCCTGCACAGAGCCCTGACCTCAACCCCATCGAACACCTTTGGGATGAACTGGAACGCCGACTGTGAGCCAGACCTAATCGCCCAACGTCAGTGCTCGTCCTCACTAATGCTTGTGGCTGAATGGAAGCAAGTCCACGCAGCAATGTTCCAACATCTAGTGGAAAGCCTTCCCAGAAGAGTGGAGGCTGTTATAGCAGCAAAGGGGGGACCAACTCCATATTAATGCCCATGATTTTGGAATAAGATGTTTGACAAGCAGTTGTCCACATACTATTGGTCATGTAGTGTATGTCTATGGTGTATGCACTATAGGCACCTGACCTGAGCCATAAGGGAAACTGGGCTTCTACCACCCCACTATCAGTTAGATTAGGCTATTTTGAAAACTGTTGCAGGTGTGTGTGTGTGTGTTGAGATCACTGCAGCAGGCAGCTTAGTCCCCTATTGGCTGAGTCACATGAGTGAGAGAGGAGACAGAGCAGCATGCGCGCACGTCATGACTTTTTACCGGTTGTAGGTAGGCTATTTAGATTGTCATTATGGAGACACATTATGGAGACACATTCTCTCTTGCAACATATTCAAATTCCTTTAGGTCACAGCTCGCAAGAACAATTATTTTGATAATAAACAAATTTTGCTTCTAACATTGTTACAGGTTACATCGATAACATTATGGGAAAAGGGTTTATTGTATAAATGTGGGAACTCCTCTCTTGCTGCAAAACAAATCCTGGGCTAGTTCAGGCCTTTAGGGAGGGTTTAGAAAGGTCATTGGTTAAGTGATTTTTACTAGACCTAGCAACCCTGCTGGAGTGAGCTTCTCTTCTTCTCCCGCTTCGACCATGCAGTGTACCTCGCAAAAGTTTGCTCTCCTCGTTATGAAATTATCAACTTTACTCTGTATATCTAAAAATGACCATACACACTGATTGATTCAAGCAAAAATACTGAAATAAAATCTAATGTAAGCCTCGATCAGCATGTAGCCTACCTACAGCCAGATGAGTGGTAGCTTAAAATACTATTTTCAACAACGCATTTGATAAAAAATAACCTAACAAATAACATTGGTTGTCACTCAACTAATAAAGCCTAATATTGTGCAAGCCATTTTACAAATATTTAAATGCTGAATGTGACACGCAGATGTGCCAGATCAGGAATGTGTGATCAGTTTGACTAGGCTACTGATATTGCCTGGGGTTGCTCAACATGCCTTGACTTGTAGCTCAATGACTGTCAACATAATTACATGCTTAGTTCGACACTGAAGGAGAGGACGTAGTTGTCACAAAATATGAGGAATGTTTTCGTAACGGTTGAATCGGGTTTCTGAAGGACTTATGCTTAATTTGGATCGGTTGCATTGGCCTCTGAATCATGGACCGATGCATATCAGTGAATCCTTACGTAATCCCAATTTGAGACGTTCCCTCTCCTCTGTCTTAAAGGGCAATTCCACCACTTTTCAACCTCATATTCATTACCTCCAGCAACATACCAGAGTATACATGTGTGAAAACTGCACGTTTCTACATTTTGTAGTAAAAAATATATAAAGTTAAAAAGTTATACCCAATGACAACAAAAGTTAAAATATATATTTTCAAACACAGATTCGCGGTGACATGTCGAGCAAGACAATACCGTTTTTTACTTCGCATTTTTAAATGTAAAAAATAAAATATTTTCAACCACAGATCATAGAAACATGCTGATATGTCACATATGTAGACACAGGTATGGTGCTGGAGATGATGAATATGAAGTTGAAAGTGGTGGAATTGACCTTTAAAGGGATACTTTGGGATTTTGGCAATGAGGCCTTTGCGCTATAAATGGAGCCCTAATTTAACTTGTTTCACAATATAAGTACATGGGTGTCTGGATTGATGACAAGTTGTCCTTTTGTAACGCATATAAAAAATCTGACTAAGAAGCCAAGATAGTTTTTTTAATATCGAAATAAATCGTGCCTTAGTATTAAAAATAGGAGAAAGACTGTTCAAACAACGCTTCTCCCTGTATTGGATTTTGGTGATAGTGTTTACATGCATGCGGCAACCTTGGTTTTAAAACCCTTGGACACAGTCGACCATTCAGCAATACGTTTTATCACAGGGGACAATTTTAGAACTCATCATTGTAGTCTGTATAAAATGTGGGATGGATCTCTCTGTCTGTAAGAAGAGCGCTGCATTCTCTTTAATGTATTTACAAAGCAATCTTACATAAACTCTCTCTATAAACTCCCTGTAACATCATTAATTAAGATAATCATAAGTTACCAAACCCGTTCACAGGAATGGATAACACTAGTGATCCCTCCAGTCTACACAGATTTGGGAAAATCTGGGAACAACCTCTAACACACATATATAATAATATAGAATAATATAGAATTATTATTTTTAAACATTTTTACCTTTATTTGACTAGGCAAGTCAGTTATGAACAAATTCTTATTTACAATGACGACCTACACCGGTCAAACCCGGGCGATGCTGGGCCAATTATGCGCCGCCCTGTGGGACTCCCAATCACAGCCGGATGTGATACAGCCTGGATTCGAACTAGGGACTGTAGTGACACTTCTTTCAATGAGATGCAGTGCCTTCTTCCTGCGCCACTCAGGAGCCCAATATGACTATGGTGAAGTAGATAAAGGGCTTCATTGGCAAAATCCCGAAGTTTCCCTTCAAGACAACTAGATAGACATACATAATAGTGTCATACAAGAGAGCTCAGTCAGAAGTTTACATACACTATACACTGTGCCTTTAAACAGCTTGGAAAATTCTAGAAAAGGATGTCATGGCTTTAGAAGCTTCTGATAAATTATGTCAATTAGCCTGAGTCAATTGGAGGTGTACCTGTGGATGTATTTCAAGGCCTACCTTCAAACTCATTGCCTCTTTGCTTGACATCATGGCAAAATCAAAAGAAATCAGCCAAAAATTGTAGACCTCCACAAGTCTGGTTCATCATTGGGAGCAATTTCCAAACGTGTGAAGGTACCACGTTCATCTGTACAAACAATAGTACACAAGTATAAACACCATGGGACCACGCAGCCATCATACCGCTCAGGAAGGAGACGCGTTCTGTCTCCTAGAGATGAACGTACTTTGGTGCGAAAAGTGCAAATCAATCCCAGAACAACAGCGAAGGACCTTGTGAAGATGCTGGAGGAAACAGGTACAAAAGTATCTATATCCACAGTAAAACGAGTCCTATATCAACATAACCTGAAAGGCCGCTCAGCAAGGAAGAAGCCACTGCTCCAAAACCGCCATAAAAAAGCCACACTACAGTTTGCAACTGCACATGGGGACAAAGATCGTACTTTTTGGAGAAATGTCCTCTGGTCTGATGAAACAAGAATAGAAATGTTTGGCCATAATGACCATGGTTATGTTTGGTGGAAAAAGGAGGGAGGCTTGCAAGCCGAAGAACACCATCCCAACATGAAGCCCGGGGTTGGCAGCATCATGTTGTGGGGTTGCTTTGTTGCAGGAGGGACTGGTGCACTTCACAAAATAGATGGCATTATGAGGATGGAAAATGATGTGGATATATTGAAGCAACATCTCAAGACATCAGTCAGGAAGTTAAAGCTTTGTCGTAAATGGGTCTTCCAAATGGACAATGACCCCAAGCATACTTCCAAAGTTGTGGAAAAATGGCTTAAGGACAACAAAGTCAAGGTATTTTAATGGCCATCACAAAGCCCTGACCTCAATCCCATAGAAAATTTGTGGGCAGAACTGAAAAAGCATGTGCGAGCAAGGAGGCCTACAAACCTGACTCAGTTACACCAGCTCTGTCAGGAGGAATGGGCCAAAATTCACTAAACTTATTGTGGGAAGCTTGTAGAAGGCTACCTGAAGCGTTTGACCCAAGTTCAACAATTTAAAGGCAATGCTACCAAATACTAATTGAGTGTATGTAAACTTCTGACCCACTGGGAATGTGATGAAAGAAATAAAAGATTAAATCTATTATTCTGACATTTCACATTCTTAAAATAAAGTGGTGATCCTAACTGACCTAAAACAGGGAATTTTTACTGGGATTAAATGTCAGGAATTGTGAAAAACTGAGTTTAAATGTATTTTGCTAAGGTGTATGTAAACTTCTGACTTCAACTGTATCAGGTGCACCACACTGACATGACAAACCACACATGTATCCAGGGTGGGTTGGGGTATCAACAGGGTGACATGCATACTACTGCAGCTACAATAAGTGACCAGCTGGGGGGGGGGGGGGGGGGCTGTGACTGTGGAGGTACAGGGTCTGGTAGAGAGAGAGACTAGGGGGGCATTTTTGAAGTAGTGGTGGTGTTGGGGTCAGTCAGTGACCTTAATAAGGTCGGGGTGTAGAGCAGGGGACATGCAGACTAATGCAGCACCTAAGGGAGGAACGCTAGCAATTAAATGGAGCTCAGTGAGCATTAGCTGGCATGTCCATGGTGAGGGCAGGGGGTCAGGGGTGAGAGGTCAGGGGTACATGGCTGTGCATGGTATTTGTGCTAAGTCTAGTTGTACCACAATAGCAAGAGGAGCGCTTGAAACAGAAGAGAGTAGTAACATATTGATCCCATACTGGAACCAGTCTAGAAAAAGCCCCTCAGTAATAATACCACTGGAAATCAATTTATTGGTTTCATATCAGTATTAATCCCAGTTGAATCAATGTAATCAATCAATTCATTTTCATCCAGTATGGGACTAGTCAACCAGAGAAAACATCAAAGATATCAAAGAGACATATAAACATCCAGGAAAAAGAGTTAGGGAGGAAAGCCACTGGCACTAATAACTATGGCAGCTAGCAAAGCAAGGCAAATATTTGAACAACATTTGTGCGTTTACGTCTCTGTTAGAATTAGAGTTTAGAGTTCGCCAAGATTGTGGCAAACTGAACACAAGCCAAAAAAGTTTACGCAAAGTTGCTAGTGTGGTACAGATGTGTATGGTCACAGCCATAGTGAGAGCTAGTGTGTGTGTGTACCTTGGGCTCTGTGGTGGCAGGGCCTAGAGAAGGAGGGACACTGGGGAGAGCTGTGGGAGTTTGGTTACTCCAGGAGGTCACTGTAGAGGCAGACCTCACCTGGAGAACACACACACAGCAATGATGACCAAACAACAGAGGAGCCACAACAGAAACCACAGCCCATAAACACCATCAGTCAGCGGCCGCCGGCGTCACAACGAAGAAACAAGACCCAGAAGTTGGGATAACAGGGGATCCAGGCAGGCAGTCACAAGCCAGGTCACCCAGACAAGTGCTGACTATGTTAGTACTGAGAGGATCATCAACCACTTAGGGACTAGTGATGTTGCTGTCACTGTCACTTACCGGCTGGTAAAACTGGTGTGTTGCGAGGGCAGCGACGGGTACACGGGCTGGTGCTGGAGCGGGCAGCACCATAGGAGGCTGGGCAGGGGTGAAGAGCTGCCTGGACTGGGCATCGGTGGGCTGGGGGGCGAAGAAGGGGGTTGGGGGTTGGGGCTGGCCCTGGGCTGCTGGGGCTGTAGCTAGAGCCTGTTGGCCCAGAGCTCTGCTGAGACGGTCACGCAGCTGCTGCACCGCAACCTGGAAGTAGAGAAAATATTGTAGAATTAGAATCAGTAGAATGGACATTACATTCTAAGGCAGATTGTGGGGCAAATGGATTGTGTGCATCATTGACCTGCTCTGTGTTCTGTGGCAGGTATGCGATGGCGGTGGTGAGGCTGCCCTGGGAGGCCAGCAGGCTGGCATACTGACTCATCTTCTCCCCCAGTAGAAGCCCCACAGCAGAGGGACCAGACTCCTGGGTCTGCTCTACCGCCTTGCGGAGCACCACCACCTTCTCTACCAAGTCCTAAAGAAATGCACATAGTATATAGTGTTAGATGGACACACACACACCACCATGTCTTGAGACACACAATCTGAAGCCTGCACCCGACCCTAACCAGAAAATATAGAAAATGCGCTAGAGGCTACTGTCAGACGGCAGAGCGATTTGTTGACAGGGGGTGCAGGATTGTTTTTGCCTGATTTAGATATGTTTCTACTTGTAACTTCCAACATTTTGGTAGACTGTTAGTCAACTTGTCTATAATTAGATACATGTAGCTTCTCTTCTGTCATTATACACCGAGTGTACAAAACATTAGGAACACCTGCTCTTTCCATGACAGACTGACCAGGTGAAAGCTATGATCCCTTATTGATGCCACCTGTTAAATTCACTTCAAATCAGTGATGATGAAGGAGAGGAGGCAGGTTAAAGAAGGATTTTTAAGCCTTGAGACATGGATTGTGTATGTGTGCCATTCAGAGGGTGAATGGGCAAGAGAACGAGGTATGGTAGTAGGTGCCAGGCACACCAGTTTGAGTGTGTCAAGAAGGGCTACGCTGCTGGGTTGACGCACAACAGTTTCCCATGTGTAACAAGAATGGTCCACCACCCAAAGGACATCCAGCCAACTTGACAACTGAGGGAAGCATTGTAGTCAACATGGGCCAACATCCCTGTGGAATGCTTTCGACACCTTGTAGTCCATGCCCTGACAAATTGAGGCTGTTCTGAGGACAAAAAGGGAGTGCATCTCAATATTAGGAAGGTGTTCCTAATGATTTGTTCACTCAGTGCATGTTGCCATAGAAGACTAAATAAACTCTTGCTCACCAGAATGTCATAAATTGATAGAATACAATTTTTAAATCTAGTTGACGTCAGTAAAGTTCTCTCATCTCTGCTTTCATGGAGCAAAGACGTTTAGGGACCGGGGAGAAAATGCAATAACTCTAAAAAAACTGGAAAGATTTTCTGTGCAAACTGTCCAAATGATATCAGTTTGAACATTTGTAGGGAAAACGTAAGCTGTTAAAATGACCCAACATGTTTTTGATAAGATTTCAGTTCAGCTTAGATGCAAAGCCTATTTTATGTGGTTGATATGCTATCAGCTTTTATGACACTGATAAAAATAGCAGACAGTATCCAACTGCGCATTAGCATTGTAAATATATCTAAATCATGAGCATTGTAAATATATCTAAATCATGAGCATTGTAAATATATCTAAATCATGAGCATTCTAAATATATCTAAATCATGAGCATTCTAAATATATCTAAATCATGAGCATTCTAAATATATCTAAATCATTAGCATTCTAAATATATCTAAATCATTAGCATTCTCTGAAGATCCTGAAACACAGACATCAGTCAGAATCCAAATTTCAGTTTCTATTTAACCCATCTGAACAGTAGGCTACAGTTCCCTTGACATGAATAGGCCTATTTAAAGTCCCCTCACAATGATCACACATAACATTGCCAGCGCTACTACCATCCTCTTTTACCATTTCACCTAATCTTTCCCAAACATCACTTTTCTGTTCCTCCCTTTCGCAGATTTTCTCTTATTGTATTCAACTCCTGAGATTGTCCTTTTTGCCTCTGTGGATCGACGTTAACCTTTTCTGCCCATTCCCAAAAGCATTTAGGCCATTTGGTGTGTGGACAGTTCAGTTAGGCCCTAAAGATAAGGCTTACGCACTAATGCCAGATAACCTAAACTAATGAAAGAAAAACCTCATTGTAGCCTAGAGTGCATTCGGAAAGTATTCAGACCCCTTGACTTTTCCCACATTGTTACAGCCTTATTCCAAAATGGATTAAATCTGTTTTTAATCTAAACACAATACCCCATAATGACAAAGCAAAACGTATATATATATATTTTTTTATACTTGCAAATTTATTTTAAAAAATGTAATAAAAATATTAACATATGTATTCAGACCCTTTACTCAGTACTTAGTTGAAGCATCTTTGGAAGCGATTACAGCCTAGCGTCTTCTTGGTTATGACGCTACAAGTATGGCACACCTGTATTTGGGGAGTTTCTCCCATTCTTCTCTGCAGATCCTCTGAAGCTCTGTCAGGTGGGATGGGGAGCGTCGCTACACAGCTATTTTCAGGTCTCTCCAGATATGTTCAATCGGGTTAAAGTCCGGGCTCTGACTGGGCCACTCAAGGACATTTAGACACTTGTCCTGAAGACACTCCTGCATTGTCTTGGCTGTGTGCTTAGGGTCGTTGTCCTGTTGGAAGATGAACCTTCGTCCCAGTCTGAGGTCCTGAGCACTTTGGAGCAGGTTTTCATCAAGGATCTCTCTGTACTTTACTCCGTTCATCTTTCCCTCAATCCTGTCCCTGCCAATAAAAAACATCCCCACAGCATGATACCACCTCGACCATGTTTCACCATAGTGATGGTGCCAGGTATCCTCCAGACGTGACGCTTGGCATTCTGGACAAAGATTTCATTCTTGGTTTCATCATACCAGCGAATCTTGTTTCTCATGGACAGTCATTTAGGTGCCTTTTGGCAAACTCCAAGTGGGCTGTCATGTGCCATTTACTGAGGAGTGGCTTCCATCTGGCCACTCTACCATAAAGGCCTGATTGGTCGAGTGCTCTAGGAAGAGTCTTGGTGGTTCCAAACTTCTTCCATTTAAGAATGATGGAGGCCACTGTGTTCTTGGGGACCTTCAATGCTGCAGAAATGTTTTGGTACCCTTCCCCAGATCTGTGCCGAGACACAATCCTGTCTTGGAGCTCTATGGACAATTCCTTCAACCTCATGGCTTGGTTTTTGCTCTGACATGCACTGTCAACTGTGGGACCGTATATAGACAGGTGCCTGTGTCCAATCAAATGAATTTACCACAGGTGGATGCCAATCAAGTTATAGAAACATCTCAAGGATGAAACAGGAAACAGGATGCACCTGAGCTCAATTTTGAGTCTCATAGCAAAGGGTTTGAATACTTATGTAAATGTCTAAAAACCTGTTTTTGCTTTGTTATTATGGGGTACTGTGTGTAGATTGATAATGATTTTTATTTAATCCATTTTAGAATAAGGCTGTAACGTAACAAAATGTGGAAAAAGGGAAGGGGTCTGAATACTTTCTGAATGCACTATAAATTGCACAAGAATTATATATTTCTGGATTTTTTAAAAGTTATTGTTTTCTCTTTATTCAACCCACCTGCCCGAATAATTAATGACCTGCCCTGATATAACCCACAGTCACCGCGGGTTATGAGTC
The DNA here is from genome assembly GCF_045679555.1 of Salvelinus alpinus. Taxonomy (NCBI): domain Eukaryota; kingdom Metazoa; phylum Chordata; class Actinopteri; order Salmoniformes; family Salmonidae; genus Salvelinus; species Salvelinus alpinus. The sequence goes on from NC_092086.1 coordinate 103,911,655, forward strand.
AATCCGGGCATCACACACACACACCTGCAGAGACAGAGGGCAGTGTCTGTCCTGTGCTCTGGTCCAGCAGGACACCAGTTTCTCCAAGTTCCCAGCACAGATGTAACACAGACAGGCTTGAGCCTGCAGCGTGTTGTCCTCCACAGCCTCCAGTCTGCAGCCCAGCAGGTCTACACAGACAGCAGCACAGTTACGTACACATTATCATCACACACAGCCCAGCAGGTCTACACAGACAGCAGCACAGTTACGTACACATTATCATCACACACAGACCAACAGGTCAACACAGACAGCAGCACATGTATGTATACTGTGAGAGAAATTACAAAATGATGTTATAATACTGTTATAATACTGTTATTGCATCAAATGGTTGTTTTATGCGACAGAATAGAGGGTTGTTATATCTCTATTGTGTCTGTGTGAACTGGAAGCGGGGGGCTTAATGCTGACAGAAGATTTACGACGCTTTGGGTGATAAACCTAACAAGACCACATTCCATAGCATGAGTTGGTGTTTCTGTTCTATAAAGGTACCAGGGAGAGATGGCTTGGGGCCAGACCCTGGTCTCTACACAATGAGAACAATCTTTATAGCAGATACTGTCTGATGTGAATTATTAGTATCTTTCATACAAATCTTAACCTTGTGACCTATTCCACACATCTGTTGTTTGTCATGTAGCCTGAAGTGGGTGCATCTTGGCTATAAAATACCTTTGTACCTTTGTCTCTGGGCTCTCAACCAATCACCTAAGAGTGATTAATCGACCAGCCATCATTATCGGAGAGTACTCAATCGATTCACTTTATATGTGTGTGTTGTATTGACCTGCTCCCTTACTAATAAGTTAAGTGAATCAAGATTTAGTTTAAGTATGACTCTGACTTGTGTGATAAGTTTGTCTCCTCATTTGATAGTAAATAAATTAACCACCACAACACATTACCATCACACAAAGATCAAAAGGTCCAGACAGCAGCACAGTTATGTACACATTACCATCACACACACAGACCAACAGGTCCACACAACACCACACAGACCAACAGGTTGGAAACAGAAAGAGAAAAGTTCAGTAAACGAAAGGTCGCTGGTTTGAATCTCCAAGCCGACTAGGTTAAAAACCAAGGCACTTAACCCTAATTGCTCATATAAGTCGCTCTGGATATGAACATCAGCTAAATTATTCAAATGTTTAAAAAAATGATGAAAGGGCTAGAGAGAAAGAGACCCAGCGAGGGAAAGAGTGAAAGAGAGAACCAGTGGGGAGAGAGTGAAAGTGCCAGTTCCTACCACACAGAGAGGAGAACTCATCAGGCTGGGCGTAGGTCATGACTGCAGCCAGAGCCTCCTTCCAGTTCTGCAGCTCACAGGTCTGCAGCACATCACGCCAGTCCCTCATCACCACTGCACTGATCAGCTGCAAATCAATAACCAATTATCAATATGACAATACACCTCCCTCTGCCAGTTCCTCAACACCCCCACTGATCAGCTGCAAATCAATAACCAATTATCAATATGACAATACACCTCCCTCTGCCAGTTCCTCAACACCCCCACTGATCAGCTGAAGAAGGATATGTTGTCAATAATCAATGAGTAGAACAGTAGCCAATACCATGAATCAACAACTACCTGATCACATGGCCGTGGCACTGACTGACCTCATCATGATAGAGGTACTCTTGTGATGGGAGAGGCTATACGGACACGCCCAAAATTCATGACGTATGTCGCAAGTTAAGTGGAGACGAACGGATTCGGTTCAATCAGCTCAGTCAGTCGTCCTGATGAGCCCTCCCAAGATAGATAGTTTAGGTTTGCGGCTAGAAACTTCAGAGAGAATTTAAAACTGGTCTGCCGAAGTTGGAGGTGTTCAGAATCATTCTGTTTATACTGAACTACAAAAGCAATAAATGTGCTTTAGCTGGCTGTCACCTTGGCCTGACATTAGCTACACTATCTAGCTACTTCCCTCTAAGTTACTGCAAGACAGAAGTCCTCGGCAAGCAGGACCCGGGAGCGAAGGATATTGCACGGTGCTGTTGTGTTGCCGGCTTGCAATGCAAACTCTCCCCATTGAGCAGTAGATTATCACGGTGACATCCAGATGGCTACTATTAATATTACAAGTTATTTCTCCTGAAGGCTGCTATCCTATTAAAAATATAATTGAGTATGGAGCAAAATTTTCCACATTAGCTACCACCAGCGACATGGGATACAGTTTCCCTGTGAAGCAACTGCTGCCCAGTGTGAAGCACCTCGCTACAACACCGTTGCATTGGTCATTCACACCAGCATGTCACGTTATGTTACTGTGTTAGTTACCTTGGTGATCTTGCTGGGAGTCTTGGTGAAGTACTTCCTCTGTGTTTTCTCCAGAAGCTCCGCCCCTCCAGCGATGGCCAAGATGATGCTGTCGGCCATTCGGTTGTCATGGAGACAGAGTTCCACGGCGCCCTCGAAGTCCCCGGTCAGCAGGGCCTGGGTGATCAGGCCGTCCATGCCTGACCGGACAAACCAACAACCCACAACAAAAGCACATCGTCAACTTAAACTGTGAACAATCAAAATAGAGATTCAGATTAGAGGTTGACCGATTAAATCGGAATGGCCGATTAATTAGGGCCGATTTCAAGTTTTCATAACAATCGGAAATCGGTATTTTTGGACACCAATTTGGCGGTGTCCAAAAATCCCCGAGCTGACAAGGTAAAAATCTGTCGTTCTGCCCCTGAACAAGGCAGTTAACCCACCGTTCCTAGGCCGTCATTGAAAATAAGAATGTGTTCTTAACTGACTTGCCTAGTTAAATAAAGATTAAATAAAAGTGTAAAAAAAAAAAGTGTCCACCTTTATTTAACAAGGCAAGTCAGTTAAGAACACATTCTTATTTTCAATGACAGCCTAGGAACAGTGGGTTAACTGCCTTGTTCAGGGGCAGAACAACAGATTTTTACCTTGTCAGCTCGGGGATTCAATCTTGCAACCTTACAGTTAACTAGTCCAACACTCTAACCACCTGCCTTACATTGCACTCCACGAGGAGCCTGCCTGTTATGCGAATGCAGTAAGAAGCCAAGGTAAGTTGCTAGCTAGCATTAAACTTATCTTATAAAAAACAATCAATCAATCATAATCACTAGTTAACTACACATGGTTTATGATATTACTAGTTTATCTAGCGTGTCCTGCGTTGCATATAATCGATGCAGTGCGCATTCGCGAAAAAGGACTGTCGTTGTCCAACTTCGCCAAACGGGGGATGATTTAACAAAAGCGCATTTGCGGAAAAAAAGCACAATGGTTGCACGACTGTACCTAACCATAAACATCAATGCCTTTCTTAAAATCAATACACAGAAGTATATATTTTTATATATTGCATATTTAGCTAAAAGAAATCCAGGTTAGTAGGCAATATTAACCAGGTGAAATTGCGTCACTTCTCTTGCGTTCATTGCACGCAGAGTCAGGGTATACGCAACAGTTTGGGCCGCCTGGCTCGTTGCGAACTAATTTGCCAGAATTGTACATAATTATGACATAACATTGAAGGTTGTGCAATGTAACAGGGATATTTAGACTTATGAATGCCACCCGTTAGATAAAATATGGAACGGTTCCGTATTTCACTGAAAGAATAAACGTTTTGTTTTCGAGATGATAGTTTCCGGATTCTACCATATTAATGATCTATGGCTCATATTTCTGTGTGTTATTATGTTATAATTAAGTCTATGATTTGATAGAGCAGTCTGACTGAGCGATGGTAGGCACCAGCATGCTCGTAAGCAATCATTCAAACGGCACTTTTGTGCGTTTTGCCAGCAGCTCTTCGTTGTGCTTCAAGCATTGCGCTGTTTAGACTTCAAGCCTATCAACTCCCGAGATTAGGCTGGTGTAACCGATGTGAAATGGCTAGCTAGTTAGCGGGGTGCGCGCTAATAGCTTTTCAAACGTCACTCGCTCTGAGACTTGGAGTAGTTGTTCCCCTTGCTCTGCATGGGTAACGCTGCTTCGAGGGTGGCTGTTGTCGATATGTTCCTGGTTCGAGCCCAGGTAGGAGCGAGGAGAGGGACGGAAGCTATACTGTTACACTGGCGATACTAAAGTGCCTATAAGAACATTCAATAGTAAAAGGTATATGAAATACAAATCGTATAGAGAGAAATAGTCCTATAATTCCTATAATAACTACAACCTAAAACTTCTTACCTGGGAATATTGAAGACTCATGTTAAAAGGAACCACCAGCTTTCATATGTTCTCATGTTCTGAGCAAGGAACTTAAACGTTAGCTTTCTTACATGGCACATATTGCACTTTTACTTTCTTCTCCAACACTTTGTTTTTGCATTATTTAAACCAAATTGAACATGTTTCATTATTTATTTGAGTCTAAATTGATTTTATTGATGTATTATATTAAGTTAAAATAAGTGTTCATTCAGTATTGTTGTAATTGTCATTATTACAAATAAAAAATAAAAGAAATGGGCCAATTAATCGGTATCGGCTTTTTTTGGTCCTCCAATAATCAGTATCGGCGTTGAAAAATCATAATCGGTCAACCTCTAATTCAGATGGATCTTTACCTTGACTGACACCGAGGTTAACGCCCTCTTGGACTGGAGCTGGTTCTGGTGCTTCCTCAGGGAGGCTGGCCTCTGCTTCCACTGGTGCTGCCTCCTCCTGACAAACCAGAGAGGGAGTTTATTCATGTGTTTTTGACCGAGAGCAGGACCTTCACTGGAGTAGGAGTACAATTCCAACTGCTGTGCAAATCATGTCAATGGGAGATATACAGCGCAACAACTCAAACACAAGTTATTCCATACCACTATATACAGTCTTGGCCAAAAGTTTTGAGAATGACACAAATATTAATTTTCACAAAGTTTGCTGCTTCAATGTCTTTAGATATTTTTGTCAGATGTTACTATGGAATACTGAAGTATAATTACAAGCATTTCATAAGTGTCAAAGGCTTTTATTGACAATTACATGAAGTTGATGTAAAGAGTCAATATTTGTAGTGTTGACCCTTCTTTTTCAAGACCTCTGCAATCTGCCCTGGCATGCTGTCAATTAACTTCTGGGCCACATCCTGACTGATGGCAGCCCATTCTTGCATAATCAATGCTTGGAGTTTGTCAGAATTTATGGGTTTTTGTTTGTCCATCCGCCTCTTGAGGAATGACCACAAGTTCTCAATGGGATTAAGGTCTGTGGAGTTTCCTGGCCTTGGACCCAAAATATCGATATTTTGTTCCCCGAGCTACTTAGTTATCACTTTTGCCTGATGGCAAGGTGCTCCATCATGCTGGAAAAGGCATTGTTCGTCACCAAACTGTTCCTGGATGGTTGGGAGAAGTTGCTCTCGGAGGATGTGTTGGTACCATTCTTTATTCATGGCTGTGATCTTACGCAAAATTGTGAGTGGGCCCATTCCCTTGACTGAGAAGCAACCCCACACATGAATGGTCTCAGGATGCTTTACTGTTGGCATGACACAGGACTGATGGTAGCGCTCACCTTGTCTTCTCCGGACAAGCTTTTTTCCGGATGCCCCAAACAATCGGAAAGGGGATTCATCAGAGAAAATGACTTTACCCCAGTCCTCAGCAGTCCAATCCCTGTACCGTTTGCAGAATATCAGTCTGTCCCTGATGTTTTTCCTGGAGAGAAGTGGCTTCTTTGCTGCCCTTCTTGACACCGAGCCATCCTCCAAAAGTCCTCGCCTCACTGTGCGTGCAGATGCACTCACAACTGCCTGCTGCCATTCCTGAGCAAGTTCTGTACTGGTGGTGCCCCGATCCCGCAGCTGAATCAACTTGAGACGGTCCTGGCGCTTGCTGGACTTTCTTGGGCGCCCTGAAGCCTTCTTCACAACAATTGAACCGCTCTCCTTGAAGTTCATGATGATCCGATAAATGGTTGATTTAGGTGCAATCTTACTGGCAGCAATATCCTTGCCTGTGAAGCCCTTTTTGTGCAAAGCAATGATGATGGCACGTGTTTCCTTGCAGGTAACCATGGTTGACAGAGGAAGAACAATGATTCCAAGCACCACCCTCCTTTTGAAGCTTCCAGTCTGTTATTCGAACTCACTCAGGATGACAGAGGGATCTCCAGCCTTGTCCTCGTCAACACTCACACCTGTGTTAACGAGAGAATCACTGACATGTCAGCTGGTCCTTTTGTGGCAGGGCTGAAATGCAGTGGAAATGTTTTGGGGGGGATTCAGTTCATTTGCATGGCAAAGAGGGACTTTGCAATTAATTGCAATTCATCTGATCACTCTTCATAACATTCTGGAGTATATGCAAATTGCCATCATACAAACAGAGGCAGCAGACTTTGTGAAAATTAATATTTGTGTCATTCTCAAAACTTTTGGCCACGACTGTACATGTAATCTCATGGAGAGCTTTACATATAACCATTAGACAGCAAAGTAAAACCAAACAAATAGGTGTGAGTCTACCCCAGAGAGAAAGTAAAGTGTAAGGAAAATAGGAGGCTAATAATTGGGTCAATTATAGTGATAGATGAGAGACGATGTGTAAGTCGCTCTGGATAAGAGCGTCTGCTAAATGACTTAAATGTAAATGTAAAGCAATGTTTCAACATAACTGTAGCAATATAATGACGTAGCAGTACCAATATATTTACAGTTTAGAGATGTAACAGTACGATGTGCCATTGTTTTTCTCTGGGATGGACTGACAGGAAGAGGGGTTGAGAAGAGGGTACCTCCTCCAGAGGAATCTCTTCTACTACTGGCATCTCTTCCTGGGCCTTGGGCTCAGCTTCAGCCTCAAGGGCCAAATCCCTTGTCAGGTCCACTTCTGCTTCCAGAGACTCTGCCAGGTCCACTTCTGGTTCCACTGCTTCCAGAGACTCTGCCAGGTCCACTTCTGGTTCCACTGATTCCAGAGACTTGGTCACGTCCAGTTCCGCTATTTGCTGGAGGTTTGCAGCAGCGATGAGGTCAAACGGATCTTCCGGTTCTGGAGCAGGTTTGAGTTCCAGTTCCACTGCTGGATGGAGATTTGTACCAGCGATGAGGTCAAATGCGTCTTCAGGTGGGAGGTCGGCAGAGCGGAGTCGTCCAGGGTCGGCTAGAGGCTGCAGGGTGGGGACTGATGGCATCGGGTCAAAGCCGGGTACTGGCTGCAGGTTGGTGAGGTCAGGTACAGGCTGTAGCTGGGGCTGTACCTGAGGCATTAGGCCAAAGTGGTCAAACTCAGATAGAGGCTAAGTCCACCTGGTCAAATTTGAATACATGCTGTACGTCAAACACAGATACTTGCTGCAGGTCAGCGGTGGGGGCCAGAGCTGGGGGGGCCAAAGTAGGGTCAGACTCTGGCAGGAGAGCAACAGGAGCAAGAAACTGGGGTTCAGCGCTGAGGTCAAGAGTAAGGACAGGTTCAGATTGGAGAACAGGCATAGGAGGTGAAAGGTCACCGCAGGGTGAGGTGGCAAGCTCTGGCTTAGGTTCGGGCTGGAGGGCGGGTTCAAGTGGAGGTTCGGGGGCCAGCTCGATAGCAGCAGGCTCAGGCACGGGAGGAAGGACCTCAGGCTCAGCTGGGGTTTCAGCACTGAGCCTGGGAGCGGGACTATGTTCATGCACTACCTCTGGCTCAAGTTCAACCTCATGCTCATGTTCAGAAGTAGGTTCAGCAGCAGGGGCAGGAGCAGGAGCAGGGGGCAGGAGCAGGAGCAGGGGGCAGGAGCAGGAGCAGGGGTGCAGGAGCAGGGGGCAGGAGCAGACTGCACACATTCATACAGCAGGAGAGGAGAGACAGATTCAGAGTTTAGCAGAGAGAGCCATTAGATTGAGATAAATAATCCTCAGAATTATGTCAGAAACCTAACAATGTTCAATGATTAAAGTTGATTGTGTCCATTGAGATATTAGTAGCGTTATCTTTGAGTCCAGGTTAAGCAATGTCAGAATCACAAAAGATGCTTTAGCTTAAATTTTAGCAGTAAAATATCATTAAGAACCAGATGAGAAAATAGCATCATCTTGCAGATGAAAAATATAAGCTACAATGGAAATATGAAGTTCACCAAATCATATTAAATGATGATCTATGACAGAAGCAAGCGATTCAACAATTTTCAGTTGTCCTAATTTGAACTGCCAAGCGCATGAAAAAGACAGACATCCTTTTCCTACTTCCTTCCCATAGTTACATAAACAACTGTTGTGTGAAACCTAGAGAGAGGCATTTTGGACAGTTTCTGACTGCCCCTACCACTTGCCTGTTCGAGCAATGACAACAAAGCTACTCACACACATGGAGAGTCAATGAGCAGATACATTTGCATTTGATTACCATTAGCATTGCTATCTACATTTCAGCTAATTGTTACTCACCGTGTTGTCAAAAATAATGAATTATACGTTTCTTACACTTACACACACACACACAGTAGACACAAAAAGGCAGTACCTCCTCAGGCTGAATAGGTTTTCCCTTTAATGCTGCTGCAATCTGTAAACAAACAACCAACATCCACAGAAGAGTTAAACAAGGCTGACAGACAGCATGAGGATCAGACAGGTCAGACTGACAACAGACAGACAACAGACAGACAAGGCCTGAGGACATTCAGTGAGGGTTCATTTCCAACCACACCTTTGATGCTAGCTCCTCCTTCTTGTATCCTAAAAGCTCCAGGTATTTTCCACGAGAATCATTCTCAAAGTTCACCTGAGAACACAATTTAACATTGGTAAAGTAAAAGGACAGCAATACTTTGCAGTACAGCAAGAGACAACTACTGTTTTAACTCTAGACGATAAGGAAACGCTCCCGAGTTCCCATCCTACCTTTAAGAAGGACCAGACGGTCTTGTCGAACTCGTTTTGGGCAGCATCGATCTTCTCCTGGCAGAAGTCAGTGAAGCTGCCTGCAGCCAGTGTGGCCTGCAGCTGCGCCGAGCGCTCCAGGAAGGTTGTCTCGGTGATCACCTGACTGACGTGAACCACATGGGCCGTGGGCTGCTGAGGGTGCTGGGGGCTGGGCTTAATGTTCTCCAACGACACGAGCTTACCACCAAACTGGAGGGGGAGAGAAACAGGAAGAGAATAACTTCTTAGTACGATTTCAACTTATCAATACAATTTCTATAGAGGTGAGAGAAAGAGCAACATGCACTAAAGGTCACCAGGAGGTCAGATAATAGCACAAAAAGGAAAACAATGTACATCACACATTCATGCATTCATGATTTGACAAACATAGCAAAGTAATAAAGGCAGAGAAGATAGTGTCTCACAGCGAAGGAGGCCCCCACGGGCCTGCGGATCCACTTGGGGGGCTTTTTGAGGGGGGTGATGGTGTAGGGGGAGGCTTGGGGAAGCTGCAGGGGGGGCAGGGTCTGGCCCATTCCAAATGGATCCACGTTGCCAAACGACATGCTGATCTGGAACAGAGACAGGCCAAAGAGCAGCAAAATAACCAAGGATGTATACAGATTAGGTATTCATTCATATCAAGTGCCTCCAATAATGGGCCAAAATGGAAGAGAGTTTCCACTCTAAACACTGTTAATCTCTGAGTCAGTGCAAACCGTGTCTGTAACCCTAACCAACATGGTGGCCAGTTTCCACCCTGAACAGCGTTAATGTGTGAAACTAGTACCCACTGTGTCTGCCTGTGTCTGGCTGACAGCCTGGCTGCTGCCCCCCATGATGGAGTAGACGCTGATGTGTCCGTCGAAGGCTGCTGCCGACAGCACCGCTGGGTTCCTGGGACACCACTGGATGTCAAAGCACCACTGGGTACTGGTAGGCAACTCATACAGCACCTGGAAAAAAGCAACAGATTCACATCAGAAGATGACTACAGATAGGACAGGAACAGATTTCTGGGTAAATAAAGCCATGTATCTCTCAGTAATAACACTTATTAACAGTGTACTGTACTCTGTAGTTAGGGTCCATACTAAGAATAACAGAGTCATTGGATCAATGCATGTGTATGCATGTGTGTGAGACCTCTGCAGTGTTGGGGTTCCAGCAGAGGATTCTGTTGTCTTTCCCACAGCTCAGTAGCAGCTCAGGGTCAGCCAGACTCCAGGCGATGGCCAGGACACCCCTGATGAACACACCAGGTATTTCATTGGCATTGTTTAAATCCGACTACATTTGACCTACTGAACACTTGTATTGCATTAGTTCTGACCAGTCTTCGTTGTGCCATTCTTTTGTTAGCCTTCACACCAGATCATTGAGTTCTGATCACTCCACTTTGAGCAGGCATCCCCATCTCCCAGAGATCTCTATAGCAAGCAAGGAATAATTCATAGTGCAGCCAGATTGCTGGGTGACTGTCTTACAGAGCTCACCTTCAACACGTTTGACTATCAACAGGTTGTTTTTGGCTCCATTATTTCTTTCAATACAAAATTTTGGACAGGGAAGCACAGCCGCGAGCTGCCCAGTGACACGAGCCTACCTGACGAGCTAAATTACTTCTATACTCACTTCGAGGCAAGCAACACTGAAGCATGCATAAGAGCATCAGCTGTTCCGGACGACTGTGTGATCACGCTCTCCGTAGCCGATGTAAGACTTTTAAAACAGGTCAACATTGACAAGGCCGCTGGGCCAGACGGATTACCAGGACGTGTACTCCGAGCATGCGCTGACCAACTGGCAAGTATCTTCACTGACATTTTCAACCTGTCCCTGACTGAGTCTGTAATACCGATATGTTTCAAGCAGACCACCATAGTCCCTGTGCCCAAGAACACTAAGGTAACCTGCCTAAATGACTAACGACCCGTAGCACTCATGTCTGTGGCCATGAAGTGCTTTGAAAGGCTGGTCATGGCTCACATCAACACCATTATCCCAGAAACCCTACACCCACTCCAATTTGCATACCGCCCAAACAGATCCACAGTTGACGCAAACTCTATTGCACTCCACACTGCCCTTTCCCACCTGGACAAAAGGAACACCTATGTGAGAATGCTGTTCATTGACTACAGCTCAGTGTTCAACACCATAGTGCCCTCAAAGCTCATCACTAAGCTAAGGACACTGGGACTAAACACCCTTTGCAACTTGTTCCTGGACTTCCTTACGCGCCGCCCCCAGGTGGTAAGGGTAGGTAACAACACTTCTGCCACACTGATCCTCAACACGGGTCCCCTCGAGGGTGCGGGCTCAGTCCCCTCCTGTACTCCCTATTCACCCATGACTGCATGGCCAAGCACGACTCCAACACCATCATTAAGTTTGCCGACGACACAACAGCGGTAGGCCTGAACACCGACAACGATGAGACAGCCTATAGGGAGGAGTTCAGAAACCTGGCAGTGTGGTGCTAGGATAACAACCTCTCCCTCAACATGATTAAGACAAAGGAGTTGATTTTGAACTACAGGAAAAAGAGGACCGAGCATGCCCCCATTCTCATCGACAGCGGTGTAGTGGAGAAGGTTGAGAGCTTCAAGTTTCTTGGTGTCCACATCACCGACAAACTATCATGGTCCAAACACACCAAGACATTTGTGGGCACGACAAAACCTATTCCCCTTCAGGAGACTGAAAAGATTTGGCATAGGTCCTCAAATCCTCAAAAAGTTTGACAGCTGCTTCATCCTGACTGGTTGCATCACCGCCTGGTATGGCAACTGCTCGACCTTCGACCGCAAGGCACTACAGAGGGTAGTGCGTACGGATCAGAACTTCACTGGGGTCAAGCTGCCATCCAGGACCTCTATACTAGGCGGTGTCAGACGACTCCAGCCACCCTAGCCATAGACTGTTCTCTCTGCTACTGCACAGAAAACGGTACCGGACTAGGTCCAAAAGGCTTCTTAACAGCTTCTACCCCCGAGACATAAGACTCCTGAACAGCTAATCAAATGTCTACCCGGACTATTTGCATTGTCCCCCCCCACCCCAATTTTTAGACTGCTGCTACTCTCTTGTTTATTATCTATGCATATTCACTTTACTTCTACCTACATGTCCATATTGTCTCAGTTACCTCGACTAACCGGTGCCCCTGCACATTGACTCTGTACCGGTACACCCTGTATATAGCCTCACCAGTGTTATTTTATTGTTGCTCCTCAATTATTTTTCATATTTTTTTACTTTAGTTTATTTTAGTAAATACTTTAACACTTTTTTTTATTAATTGCATTGTTGGTTAAGGGCTCGTAAGTAAGCATTTCACTAAGGTCTACGCCGGGTTGTATTCGGTGCATGTGAAAAATAACATTTGATTTGATTTGTACAGTCAGTCAGCGTTTCAACTTTTAACATATTACTTTTTCAAGACTGTATACGACATTAATTTGAAGTGATAGTTTACCGTGTGTGGTTCTCCAGGACTTTGAGAGGGGAGGCGGTGAAACGCAGGTCCCAGATCTGGATCACTGGCATCCGGTCATCCTCTGAGGCCAGCACCAGCTGAGTAGCTACCTCTGGGTTCCACTCCAGCCCAGAGCAGTGCATCTGAACACACACACACTTATTACCCTATTCTTGTTTACCTATTCATTTAGTCATTATAATGAATGTGAGGTTCTCTCCGCCCATCTGTCACATGGTATTAATACTATGTTTGTACTAAGTAACATTCATGTCAAATGCCTCAGGCCTATACGGTTGCCAAATCAGTCTGTCCGTCAAAGGAAAATGACATAAGAATTATCATCCCAAAACAACTGAAGGCGCAACCTGTACCTTCCATTGTTATTAGTTTTAGGGAGGTTTACCACAGAATTCAAAACAACTCAGTGGCAGTTCCATTTGCCAATCTTCTGACTGAAGGAGCAGGGAATTATTCACCCCCTCAGTTTACAGAACGCTGCAGGCCAGGGAAAATACTTTTAAACTGGAGATGAAAGTGACAGACTAATAAGCCTTTAACAGCAGACAGAAGATGAACACGCATGCGTAGAATGTACCATGTTGCTGTGGTCACAAATTAAAGACTAAGGCTTTAACAGCAGACACAGATAAACGTGATGCGTACCCTGTTGCTGGGTTCATAAGTGTCAGATTGAGCCGTAAACAGCAGATGTGCGTTACCGACCCTGTTGCTGTGGTCGCTGAATTTGATGATGAGGTCGTTCTTGCGGAGGTCCCAGATGGAGGCGCGGCCGCTGGGGCTGGCTGAAGCCAGGATGTGTTGGATCTGTCTGTTCCACGCCACACAGCTGATGTCCTCCAGAGGCTGAAATGACATAAACAACCTGCTCACTCGAACATTCCTCTACTCCATAAATCCTCATCGATAATCCATGAGAAATGGAATGGGTAGCATTCTGAAGTAGGGTTGTCCCGATAACAGTACCACGATACTACAATACCTGATTTTCCATGGCAAAGGAAAACACAAAGCAGACTAAACTCTTTGGTTAAAAAACCTACTGTATGTAACAGTGTGCTATAGCTTGGTAAATAAACATACGATTCTGGGTGGCTCAGTTGGTAAAGCATGGCATCTGCAACGCCAGGGCTGATTTGATTCCCACGGGGGACCAGTACAAACAAATATGAAGATATATGCACTTGTAACGGATGTGAAATGGCTATCTAGTTAGCGGTGGTGCGCGTTAATAGCCTTTCAATCGGTGACGTCACTTGCTCTGAGACCTTGAAGTAGTGGTTCCCCTTGCTCTGCAAGGGCCGCGGCTTTTGTGGAGCGATGGGTAACGATGCTTCGTGGGTGACTGTTGTTGATGTGTGCAGAGGGTCCCTGGTTCGCGCCCGGTTCGGGGCGGGGGGACGGGCTAAAGTTAAACTGTTACATTGATGCTGTTGACCCGGATCACTGGTTGCTGCGGAAAAGGAGGAGGTCGAAAGTGGGGTGAGTGTAACGGATGTGAAATGGCTATCTAGTTAGCGGTGGTGCGCGCTAATAGCCTTTCATTCGGTGACGTCACTTGCTCTGAGACCTTGAAGTAGTGGTTCCACTTGCTCTGCAAGGGCTGCGGCTTTTGTGGAGCGATGGGTAACGATGCTTCGTGGGTGACTGTTGTTGATGTGTCCAGAGGGTCCCTGGTTCGCGCCCGGGTTGGGACGAGGGGACGGACTAAAGTTAAACTGTTACACACTCACTACTGGAAGTCACTCTGGATAAGAGCGTGTGCTAAATGACGTAAATGTAATGGGTGACAACATCAGGCTGCTTGTTTCCAACATCAGGACTGTTTTCCTCAGGACATTTTGTCCGCTTCATGTTTTGTTTCCTTGCTACAACACCTCTGATTATCACAATACTGGTAATGTGACAACCCTTCTCTGAAGGTTCAATTTCAAAACATATTTATTTCTTAACCATGTCATGGGTCTTACCTGAGTTTTAGGGCCTGGTGTCATCGGGGAGCCAAAGTTGTTCAGGTCCCAGATGTAGATCTCTGATTCGTTACCTCCTGAAGCAACCAGGTTGGTCTGGGTAAGGGAAGTAATGCATTATCACTAGCTATCATGGGGTGACACTGCAAACACTATAACAAACACAATGAGAGACACTTGACAAGGTTGGTAGACCAGTCAACAAAGGTCAGTAGACCAAAACAAAAGTGAGAAGTTTTCAAGTGTTCTCTTAGAGATATTGGAAACAAAATGTGAGTACTATGCACAGCATAAAGCCAAAGCTCACTCCACAGATTAGTGAAAGCATAGTTCCAGTTAGTTAGGTGTACCTGGAAGGAGTTGACATCAAGGGCCCTGACCGGCCCGATGTGTTTGTCGCTCTGAGCGATGACAACATCACTGTCTCCAGCAATGATCTTGGCCGGGTCGTACAAGATGACATCACCATTCTCGCCCCCTGCAATGAGCACTCCGGACGGGAGACCCTCTGCATCCATGCCGTGGGGACCCCACGCCAGCGTGTGGTATCTGGTGGAGAGAGATAAGAGCACTCTTAGCTATGACGAAGAGTTACAAAGACAGATGTTTTCAAAATCTAGCCAGAAGTTGTTTATGACAGTGGGGCCCCTCAGTGGTGCGTGCTTAGTCCCCTCCTGTACTCCCTGTTCACCCACGACTGCGTGACCAAGCACGACTCCAACACCTTCATTAAGTTCGCTGACAACACAACAGTGGTAGGCCTGATCACCAACAACGATGAGACAGCCTATTGGGGAGGAGGTCAGAGACCTCTGATGAGGTTAGCGTTAAGGCTAGTGCTAGGGTTTCCTTACCTGTGAGAGGAGGAGTATGCTCCGCGGAGCTTCATGTCCAGAGAAGGCTCAGCCAGGTCCAGCTCAAAGATCTCCAGAGAGGCAGTGGTACTGAAGGAGGCATCCAGCTGCTGGGCTGATGTACCTGGACACACAGATAGACAGGTGAGGGGTCAGCAATACCTGACCAGGTAGACAGTCACACTAACTGGAAAGCTGTTCAGACAACAAATATTAAACATGTCAGTTGAAAGTCAAGGTCAGTTTTGTTCATTTCAAGGATATTCAACAACATTTCATTATGTACCTCATGGCTACGCTTAAACCACAAAAACATCTGCTGGATGATTACAGTTAGCACAGTAAGTCTTCTTTGCATAACCCCTGTCAGCACAGTACGTACATGTCAGATATGGACAGTGAAATGTATAAGACAGGAAAACACACACACACACACACCTGCTGCCAGGTACACAGGATGGTGCTGTGCTGGGCTCCAGCTCTGGATAGCTGTACGGTTGATCTCTTTGAGCTTCATCTTGATGGGGAAAAAACAAAAACACCACAAACAAGCTTTTAGCCCATAGAAAGAAAAATTATGGATAAAGCTTTTAGCACACAGAAAGAATGGCTCACAATAGACAATGACATTGTCTTGAAGATCCTCATCTCCTCTCCTTCATACAGAGGCAGATGTGTAGGCTAACATCTGGCTGATGTCTATGACAATTCATGAAGGGCTCAAATACAGAATAAAGGGAGTGGATATTGTGTATCTGAACTGGGTATAGTTTTGTATGTCTGTAAATAGGTTGGGTAGGGCAAAGGTCCATTAAAATGAAACGACAAACATTTGTAATGTTGTTCGTGTCGTCACCATTAGATTATTTCATTAGCACTGGCTAGATAGCCAAGTCCATTCAATGGAAATTCACAGGCAAGTGGTTGTTTGTGCAGCAAAGTTCCTTGTTAGCTAGTTGCTATACTAGCTATAATAAGAAGCCACGCATCTAACGCTATACATGCGTAGGTACCTTTCAGTGATGGTTTTGGTTTTGACAGCAGCATTTGTAAGCAAAGACAACAGCTACAAATGGCAGTGGTTTCTGATCAAACCGATCAATGAACTCAGTAACGTTTGCTAGCTAGTACAGTTAAAGAGCAAGTTGCAAGTTAGCGGCTGGGTATAATTTGTTAAACGTTCCAGCAGGAATGTGTCCCAAAAAGTTCGTAAAGTACAAAGTTGCCAACAAACAACGCATACAAAGTAGCATGATCAATTCACCTAGTTAACTAGCTGCCGAATAGGCATCAACTCACCACGTAGCTTATTCTTAATGTTTGTACATAGGCTACCAGAGTGAGAACAGATATTTTTGGGAATTAACGTGGTGAGTGAAAATTTATTAAATAGCCCACTCCCTACCCGGCATCTTAATATGCCGCTATACAACTTTGTATGCGTTGTTTGTTGGCAACCTTGTTAACGAAGTTTTTGGAAGATTCCTTTTGGAACGTTCCACAAATTATACCCACCCGCACCTAACGTTAGCTAAACCCAAAAGTGCTTACCTTCTAAATTCTGTTCGCTCTTATAACATGAGCACACATATACAGTACAGACAGACGACAAATACTGTGATCACTCGTTTGTTCCCTTTTCTTATTGTATTATTATTTGCGAGAAGGCAATAGCTTTGGGCTGCAGATTCACTGAAATTCCACGTCCCAACTCCAATCAGTGTCTCGTCAGCAACATTGAGAAAGTACTTCTGGGTCACGGAATTTCGGACATTTTCAGAAGAAAAATCCCCCACGTAATAGTATAAAAGTGTCATTAGCCTGTATTATTGATTTATGTACAATTATTGTCTAAACATAAACAATGACTAATATTTGTTCATATTTAAGTGCCATTTGCATTAAATGTGAGTTAAACATGTTCCAAGGTCAAATAAATAACCCCAATGCAAATCACTGTATATTGAATACATATTGGTTTATAGAGCAAAAGGTATTCTAGGTGCCGATGTAAAAGTGGGGTTGGAGTACTCAATAAGGTTTTTAAAATCTATATATGGTGTTATTTCATGGGGCTCTGAATAATATTGAGTGCTGCTTGCCATTTACTGTGGTCAAACAGCTTAAAAGGAGGTGCCTGGACACTGTATTAGGTACAAATATAGATACCACTGTACAGGAAAAACATGTATTTGTGTCAATGTAAAAGTGGGGTGGGGAGTACTCAGTAGGGTCTGTAGAATCTATATGGTGTCATTTCACAGGGCTCTGAATAATAATAAGTGTTGCTGGCCTTTTACATTGGCTACAATGCCACAATATTGTGGAATACAAGAAGCCGGACATGGAGGTCCTGGGCTGGCGTGGTTACACGTGGTCTGCAGTTGTGAGGCTAGTCGGATGTACTGCAAATTCTCTAAAACAACATTGTAGGCAGCTTATGGTAGAGAATTTAACATTAAATTATCTGGCAACAGCTCTGGGGCACATTCCTGCAGTCCAGCATGCCAACTGCATGTTTCCTCAAAACTTGAGACATCCGTGGCATTGTGGTGTGACAAAACTGCACATTTTAGTGGCCTTATACTGTCCCCCAGCACAAGGTGCACCTGCGTAATGATCATGCTGTTTATTAATAAGATTCTTGACATGCCACACCTGTCAGGTGGATGGATTATCTTGGCAAAAGAGAAATGCTCACCAACAGAGACGTAAGCAAATTTGTGCAACAAATTTGAGAAGCTTTTTGTGCTCATGGAAAACTTCTGGGATCTTTTATTTTAGCTCATGAAATATGGGACATGTTGCATTTATATTTTTGTTCAATATAGTCGACTAATGCTAGATGAGTACGGTCTGTAGAATATTTTCTTTATATTAATTTACTTAAGCTACAACCATGTCAAAATGTGCTCCACCTTATACTATTTATCTCATATATAGTAAATGTCTTTAGTTGAGATTTTTCCCCGATGTAGTTGTAATTTAACATTATGCAAAGCCGCAAAAATGATTTATTTCGCATCATATACGTTTCCACGTTTATTTTGAAGACAAAATCGTAACAGCGGAAGTCTTAATGTTGCTGCGGTGACGCTAATTGGTCTTCGGCTCCATCAACGCGGCACAATCAACCACAAATATTCACGGGACCAATATAATCTCCCCCTTCTTCAGGCACTTCCGGGGAACGTGGCTTGACCATTTTGTACTGTGTAGACCATATGTTCAATCACATGCATTAACTCATTCGCTTTAGGCCTACTGTACGTTATGTGTAGCAAACAATTTTTGCATACTTCACACTAGAGTGCACCCCCTGCCAACTTCATTATTGGAATCTACATGATTTATATATATTAACATTTCACCATGTTGCATCAGACAAAAGTCTCTGAATAAAGTGAATCCGTCCATAGTAACATTGTAAGGAAAGCTGCATTTTGCATTTCCTCTCATTGCATAGTATTGTGTGTATGCACACGTTGGTCCTGGCCACTCAACTTCTCATGCTACCATAGTTAACTTTTTTCAACAAAAAAAACAAAAACGTACCTTGATTTACTAGCAAAGCAACTGAATTTAACAATACAATTCCCTAGATGCATTTCAATTGAGTTTGTGAAACCTTCATTGGCACAAGAAATTCAATTTCATAATGTTCTATTCAAGACAACACTCAGACAAAACACATTTCTGAAATAATCAGTCACTCAAAATGACATACTTTGTAGTGTTTTCCCCAAACATTTGTCATTGGACAAAGGGATAGGAAATGCTCATATACATTTGTACTGTAGTTTCACAAGGAATCCAGTGCCATCTTTGTAGTCAATTTACTATGAAAACATGAGACCGCCCAGGGCACTCCTATTGCAAAGCCTGGAGAAAAACACAATCTCATCGTTAGTGTGAAGAGGGATGTCAGCACGAAATTAAAAAAGATACACAATATGCAGCCAAAAAAAATCATAATTGAAAACATTGGGGACTGCAACATCAATCAAGTTGAATAATATTCCCTCCCAGACTTGGATGGAAGACTGGGTTAGATTTTGTGATTTTATCTGATGATTGACCCAGATCACACCAGTGGAGACTGGTGGGAGGAGATATAGGAGGACAGGGTCATTGTAATGGCTGGAATGGAACAGTATCAAACAGACGGAAACCACATTCCATTCCAGCAGCAATGAGCCCATCCTATAGCTCCTCTCACCACCAGATCACATACACACAAATATACATAGACAGTACCAATCAAAAGTTTGGACACACCTACTCATTCAAGGGTTCCTTTATTTTTACTATTTTCTACATTGTAGAATAATGAAGACATCAAAACTATGATATAACACTCATGGAATCATGTAGTAACCAAAAAAAGTATTAAAACAAATACATGTATTTTATATTCTTCACAGTAGCCAATCATTGCCTTGACAGCTTTACACACTTGGCATTCTCTCAACCTGCTTCATGGTGTAGTCACCTGGAATGCATTTCAATTAACAGGTGTGCCTGATTTAAAGTTCATTTGTGGAATTTATTTCCTTCCTAACGCACTTGAGCCAATCAGTTGTTGTGACATGGTACGGGTGGAATACAGAAGATAGCCCTATTTGGTAAAAGACCAAGTCCATATTATGGCAAGAACAGCTCAAATAAGCAAAGAGAAACGACAGTCCATCATTACTTTAAGCCATGAGTGCCGCAGCGGTCTAAGGCACTGCATCTCAGTGCTAGAGGCGTCACTACATATCCTTCTGACTTCCGGCGCCGACAGAGATGGCCGCCTCGCTTCGCGTTCCTAGGAAACTATGCAGTATTTTGTTATACTACTGCACGGTCGGAACTAGAAGCACAAGCATTTCGCTACACTCGCATTAACATCTGCTAACCATGTGTATGTGACAAATAAAATTTGATTTGGTTCAATTCCAGGCTGTATTACAACCGGACGTGATTGGGAGTCCCATAGGGCGGCACACAATTGGCCGAGAGTCGTCGCAAAAGTGCAGTCGCAAAACCATCAAGCACTATGATGAAAACTGGCTCTCATGAGGACTGCCACAGGAAAGGAAGGCCGAGTTACCTCTGCCGCAGAGGACAACAGGACAATAAACACTTTTTTTGGTTACATGATTCCATGTGTTATTTCATAGTTTTGATGTCTTCACTATTATTCTACAAATGTAGATTTTTTTTTTTTTATTAGAAAATGTAATGAGGTGTCCAAACTTTTGACTGGTACGGTATATACATACATACAAATACACACACGTATCATACATACAGTGTATTGTTGCTCAGCACTGAAGAGACCATTCTGTTGGATCTGTGCCAAAATTGAAATGAAGGTTAAAACACAGTATAATCAAAGCCAGTCAAAATATGACAAATTATAGGCTAGAGCACATGTCCTCATAATAATGTAGTATTAATCACTATGGTTCATGATGTGAACAGCAGATACAGATTTTAATCATAGGACGAGAAAATGGGTGCAGAACACTTCAGTCATTCCTCAATACATTGTAAGTTAGTGTTCAGGCTCAAGTTGACGGTGTAGCCAGTTTGGCATCTTACCACGTATCCTGTATCATTTTGTCATCCATCCTGTGAGTGTATCGAACGACACTATAGAAAAGGTAAACAAGTTGATGCATTATAATGTAACATGCAATATTCTTGGATCAAGCATAGGCCAAGTTATAGACCACGAGCACAGCGCACAGAGACGAAGTTAAACTCCTGACCTGTGATACATAATGAAGCTAACTACGCGTCCTCATAGTTGTAAACAAAACATGTAATCAGAGATTCATGATGTGAACAGCAAATATTTAAAAATCAGACGATGGATAAGAAATATGATATTGATAGCCAATTGGTCAGGACTTGCTATATATAGCTAACGTTAGCTAACACTTCATAGCTAGTAGTAGCTAGCTTGCTGTTACAACACTGAAGAAAACTTACTGAACTATAAATCGGAGATATGCCTCAAATGCTATGTTATCTCGCCAACAAGGGCGACAATCTTCAGGTTATGTTCATATGACTTGCCAGATACTCACTCGCTCTTCTCTTCATAAAAGGGAAGCGAGAAAAACTCGTGCATGCGCATTATATACACAGCAAAGCAATGTGGGAAAAACACGAGAAATGCGGGACTTCTGTAAAATATCTTACACATCTAAGTGTTACAATTACAGTGTAGTGTTAAAGCATAGCATCAATCACGTACAAATCAACTTCATGTTACTGTCTAAAACAATCAGACATCTGAAAATTGGCTTATCAGAAATATGACAATATCTGATCGCCCTATTCTATGTAATTAGTAAATTATGACTGCAATTTAGTGCAAAGATTGAGAAAACATTTTTTTTTACAGAACTGTATAAATTGTATTTGCTTTGTATTTTGCTTACATTACAGTCACAACATCTTACATACACGTTACTCAATATAAATCTGAAAATAATTAAAAGTACTTTAATTTTGGTGATACTGTGTTATAGTCAGGATAACATGAGATAAATAATTGCAGACAGAAAGAGATGTTTACAAGAATGGTGACATAAGAAAAAAGACAAACATGATTTCACCTAAAAAGTAATACAGACAATGTCACTTAACATACGATATACAATCAAACAACCAAAATACAAGTAGTACTACTGAGCTGTTGCACAGGGGCTTTTATACATGGAGGGGCAGCAGGTAACAGATTTACACAGATCAGTTCAGTACAGACACCCTCAGTGAAAAAAGCCTGGTATTGCAAACATTGAGAAGGTACAAAGAAGGTTTATTGTTTTGTCTAGTGTACAGAGTACTAGCAGATGCCATGGTTTAGGTTACCTGATAGAAGGCTAGGTTTCTCCTGAAATATATAGATTTGATAGGAACTTTTCTGTTCACAGAGCACAACTTTGCTGTTTAGTTTTATTGATAATATAAATGTATTTTTTGTTACATTTCTCTGTTCGAAGACAATCTAAAAACAATTTCCCACCACCTTTCAACATCAGATTGAGGGAGTGAGCTGAGCAGAGCACTTTCAGAGCAGCGTTCTGTTTGTGCTCAACTATTGGAAGCCCTTTGAAACGTCCCACTTTGTGGGTTGACAATAGATACTAGGGCTGTATTCAATGAGGGGAGACTCAACAAATGTTACAAATAGAAATGTAACATATAGTGCAGACAATTCCAATCCTCTACTTGAAATACCACTGTATTAGTTCTACACAATACATTTCTATCTGAACGTTCTGTAACATTGCACCCTCCTGAACAGGGCCTAGAGAAATGTGTTTTATTAGGGATGCATCATGCTGCTCAAACCAATTGTTGATGCTCCTATACAGCAATTTTGTAATAACTTTAGCATCCAGCAAGATCATCCATACAATAAACAAAGTTTTCAGTGCATAGGGATGATTACAACTTTAAAAAGGATGTGTGATGGTGTATAACATGGTCATACTCTGACTCTTTAGGACAAGGGCAATCTATATCAACAAACGCCTGCTTTTTGATAGATCTTAAATGTGTTTTAATAAGTATGTGTGTCTCTTCAACAACATTGGGGGAAACAATTGACAACGTAGTAAAAGTCCTTCAATGCCCTGAGCAGAGTGGGGAATGTAAGGCAAAGGTATCCTGGGGGAAATAAATCTACAACTAATAACAGTATTTTAAAAACAACACCCAAACACACACAAGACTCACCCCAATACAAAAACATAAAGAGGGATTGGCTTTGTGAGGGGGAAATGTAGCCTGGCTGGCACGACCCACATGACTCACAGCACAGGGACAGCTGTTGTACACTGGTCTGGAAAGAAGGCCGTTAATGCAATATTCACTCAGAAATTGAGCGATGGCTTTGATTGGTTCAATCAAATGTTATTTTTCCCCCTCAGAGGTCGAGACCTCTCGTTGTTTTTAAAATACAACCATTGTAATGGAAGGGGCAGCACTCGGGGGGCTGTGTGGCCATGCATGTGGGTGTTTGAGTGAGAATAATACGGAAGAGAACCAGCCAGTAAAGGCACAGCCCTCTTCATTATCGAAGCATTGTGCCGACATCGAAGAGCCATTCCAGACTGAAGTCAGGAGGACTTTGAGAGTTGTGTGTTAGCCAGACTAGTGGACATGATATAACGGGTTTTAAAAACACGACCCAGATGCTGTTGAACACACTTGATGGGCAGAGTTAGTGTGACACACACAGAGGCCAAATCATGTGTTACCTGGTATCCTAATCCATGATGACGTTGTAGAACAATGTTACCATGCCCAATCATCAGCTCACTGTAGACTAAAGGCACTCTGCTATGCTAAAATAGTTCCTGACATACTGTGATACTATGGCTAGATTCATTATCCAATCAAACAATCTGCCCCTGGCTCGACAGTGATCCAACATGGATGTGTGTGCACTATTCTACATACATTATTCTACATCTTTGTTATTCACAAAGAAGTTAAAGTAGGGGCACTTAGATTCCAATATTCCTATGTACCTAATAAAAGTAGAGAACTTTCATACCTTCACAATTAATTTAGTTTAGAGTACCATAAGCACTTTAGCAGAGCAAATAACTTGGATTTGATATTGTGAAACTTTACCCTACCTGAAAGTGTCAGCAACAGGACTGTATGCTACCCCAAAACCCAGTTTGGTGAATGTAAATTCAAATACTTACCAATTAGTTGTTTAAAAATGGCAAATAGAATCCATATCCATGATAAAATCAAAAGTGGGAATTTAGAATTTGTTCTGAGACATTTTGCTAAGCACAAGTTGAAACACTGGCTGAGGAAAATAAATAGTGGGGGTATCTTGTGGGCTACAGTAAAAGCTAGCTACTGTAGAGAGATCAGCATCATGATTAGAACCTGGGCTACGAACTGAAGAATCCTCCTCTGCATCCAGAATCATCAGAAATGATTAAAACATGTTAATATCACACCAGAGAGAAGGAGAGGGAGAAAGAGGGACAAACAGAGCCATGATAGGATGGTAGAAGAAAAATACATTAGAAGAAAAAACAAAACATGTAAAAATACCTATTATCAAAAAGTGTGCATGGTAAGTCTAAAACAACCCCCTTCCAAACACAAACAAACTGTGCTATTCCACTCAGTAAGAGGGTGCACCGAAACCAAGAACTGGTTAAAACCCAAATCCTGGTCCCGCTCGTTTGCTCTACCCTTGCACTTCTATCTCTGCCGAGTCTCTCCCACAATCCTTGTTTTTTCAGGCAGGCATGGGGACAGCCCCTCCCTTCAGCCAAGGCTATTCCCACTAACTGTGAAGAAGGAGCAGCACCAGCGCTATAGCAATTCATGTCCCTTAGTTCTCCCAACGCTAGAGCTCTGAGGGTGGGTAAGCAGTGCACAGGGCTGTCCTTGCCTCCTGGTGCTGGGTCTAGCTAGATAACAGTTGACGGGGCAGTCTACTCTCCTCCCAATCCAATGTCTATGGGGATAGCTAGCCCGGGAGACAGAGAAACCAAGGACCTCCCAGGGGTCACCACCACTCGCCAGTCCCAATGTTTAGCTCTGGAGCTTGGGGAGAAAGGGGGCCACCCTTTCAGTCTCCCAGGCACGAGTTCTCTCTGCGCTGGGTGAGAGGCAAATCGAGAGAGCCCATGGACCTAGCCTAGCAGTTGATGGAGGGACAGTCTGTCTTGCCCGCCGAGCTGATGATCCTCATGAGGCAGCGTCCAAACTCCTCCAGGATCATCCTCTCTGCGGTGGCCTGGGGCTGCTGGTTCAGCTCTGCCTGCTCAGCCTGCTCCAGCAGACACTCGCACGTCACCTCCGCCACCTCCTTCGTCACAAACGTATAGGGCATCCTGGTTGAGAGAGGATGAAGAGATTAGCCACTGTTCTAGAACAAGATACAGCATAGATGGGGAGTACAGAGGCGAGGCTGGAGAGAGGGAGGCGGTGAGAGAGGGAGGCGAGGCTGGAGAGGGAGTGAGCCGGTGAGGGGGGGGGGGGTGAGGCTGGAGAGAGAGGGAGCCGAGGCTGGAGAGAGGGAGGTGAGAGGGAGGAGGCGTTAAGGATAGAGAAAATAAATCTAGAGAAGATGCGTTGAGGAGAGGGGGTGAGGCTGCAGAGGGCGAGTGTAGAGAAGGAGTGAGTCTTACCTCCCCCCTCCGCTGGTGATGGCGGGAGTGGTCCGTGTAAGCAGGTCTGAGATTTGTGATGACAGCTTGGTCTTGGCTGCCGTCTGTTGTTGAACTCTGACCTCAGCTGCGTCGGCCAGGTGCATCAGAGTCTTCCTCTCAGGGCTCTCCTCAAAGTTCTTACAGCCCACACACTTACAGGTAGACGAGCACATGATCTTGGCCTGGCAGAGAGAGTCTCAATAAATAAGCAGGCGTGACCAAGAACGGTGTGTGCTACTAGTAGGTCGGACCAGAAGCCTGCACCCACCCCTTTAGGGATAAGACTGGCCACCCCTGATGTAAAGTGGCGTGCAACATATAATAGAACAGAGTACAACGTTATAGTCCACCCATATAAGGACCACCCTGGACTTGAACAGTCTTTACGACCAGGTTCACCTCTACAAGGCAGCAATCCCGCAGCCCCAGCACCTCACACAGGAGCAACAGATATCCCGCCAAGACACCATCCCAGACCTGCGAGACCCCCTCCTGAAGGATCTGCATCAAGAGAAGCCACACCAAGAGGACCTACACCCAGACCACAGCCCTTACCCAAACCAGCTGAGACCCCCCCAAACAAACGCTGGCCACACCCTATATAGGCCCAGCCTAATCAGACCTATGCTCCCCCCAAGAGGTAGCTACCTACAGTGGGGAGAACAAGTATTTGATACACTGCCGATTTTGCAGGTTTTCCTACTTACAAAGCATGTAGAGGTCTGTAATTTTTATCATAGGTACACTTCAACTGTGAGAGACGGAATCTAAAACAAAAATCCAGAAAATCACATTGTATGATTTTTAAGTAATTAATTTGCATTTTATTGCAAGACATAAGTATTTGATCACCTACCAACCAGTAAGAATTCCGGCTCTCACAGACCTGTTAGTTTTTCTTTAAGAAGCCCTCCTGTTCTCTACTCATTACCTGTATTAACTGCACCTGTTTGAACTCGTTACCTGTATGAACTCGTTACCTGTCCACACACTCAATCAAACAGACTCCAACCTCTCCACAATGGCCAAGACCAGAGAGCTGTGTAAGGACATCAGGGATAAAATTGTAGACCTGCACAAGGCTGGGATGGGCTACAAGACAATAGCCAAGCAGCTTGGTGAGAAGGCAACAACTGTTGGCGCAATTATTAGAAAATGGAAGAAGTTCAAGATGACGGACAATCACCCTTGGTCTGGGGCTCCATGCAAGATCTCACCTCGTGGGGCATCAATGATCATGAGGAAGGTGAGGGATCAGCCCAGAACTACACGGCAGGACCTGGTCAATGACCTGTAGAGAGCTGGGACCACAGTCTCAAAGAAAACCATTAGTAACATACTACGCCGTCATGGATTAAAATCCTGCAGCGCACGCAAGGTCCCCCTGCTCAAGCCAGCGCATGTCCAGGCCCGTCTGAAGTTTGCCAATGACCATCTGGATGATCCAGAGGAGGAATGGGAGAAGGTCATGTGGTCTGATGAGACAAAAATAGAGCTTTTTGGTCTAAACTCCACTCGCCGTGTTTGGAGGAAGAAGGATGAGTACAACTCCAAGAACACCATCCCAACCGTGAAACATGGAGGTGGAAACATCATTCTTTGGGGATGCTTTTCTGCAAAGGGGACAGGACGACTGCACCGTATTGAGGGGAGGATGGATTGGGCCATGTATCGCGAGATCTTGGCCAACAACCTCCTTCCCTCAGTAAGAGCATTGAAGATGGGTCATGGCTGGGTCTTCCAGCATGACAACGACCCGAAACACACAGCCAGGGCAACTAAGGAGTGGCTCCGTAAGAAGCATCTCAAGGTCCTGGAGTGGCCTAGCCAGTCTCCAGACCTGAACCCAATAGAACATCTTTGGAGGGAGCTGAAAGTCCGTATTGCCCAGCGACAGCCCCGAAACCTGAAGGATCTGGAGAAGCTCTGTATGGAGGAGTGGGCCAAAATCCCTGCTGCAGTGTGTGCAAACCTGGTCAAGAACTACAGGAAACGTATGATCTCTGTAATTGCAAACAAAGGTTTCTGCACCAAATATTAAGTTCTGCTTTTCTGATGTATCAAATACTTATGTCATGCAATACAAATTAATTACTTAAAAATCATACAATGTGATTTTCTGGATTTTTGTTTTAGATTCCGTCTCTCACAGTTGAAGTGTACCTATGATAAAAATTACAGACCTCTACATGCTTTGTAAGTAGGAAAACCTGCAAAGTATCAAATACTTGTTCTCCCCACTGTATATCTCCCCCAATATAATCCCCATACTTTAATGAAGACAGCTTCTCCATCCTAGGGGGGAGATCAACCATTTCCAGGTCCAGGGACATGTACTAGTCTGTGGTGATCTAGGTGCCAGAACTGGACAAGAACCTGACACTCAGCACACAGGGAGAAATACCTACCTGGAGGCGA
This sequence comes from Salvelinus alpinus, assembly GCF_045679555.1. Taxonomy (NCBI): domain Eukaryota; kingdom Metazoa; phylum Chordata; class Actinopteri; order Salmoniformes; family Salmonidae; genus Salvelinus; species Salvelinus alpinus. The sequence continues at coordinate 103,939,477 of NC_092086.1, forward strand.
CAGTATGCCCTCCTAGACACAACAACCAACAAAAACCAGTCACAACTAGTTAAATAAAGGTTCAATAAAAAAATAAAACTCCTGGAGCTCTGTCGCACGCTGGGTATGTACATAGTCAATGGTAGGCTTCGAGGAGACTCCTATGGTAGGTACACCTACAGCTCATCCCTTGGCAGTAGTACTGTGGATTACTTTATCACTGACTTCAACCCAGAGTCTCTCAGAGTGTTCAGTCAGCCCACTGACACCCCTATCAGCAAAATCATAGTTATGATTGAATATTGCTCTGTTCAAGTAGAGGCATCAAAGCCAAAGGAACTGCACAATATAACAAAAATGCTATAGATGGAATGAAAGTAGTGTAGAAACCTACCAAAAAAAATGAACAATTAGGCAACAGCAAATTCAATCCCTTTTAGATAACTTCCTGGATAAAACATGTCACTGTATTTAGTGAAGGTGTAAACTTGGCAGTAGAAAGCCTAAACAGAATATTTGACATTTCAGCTTCCCTATCAAATCTAAAAATTGAGAGCAGACAACCTAAGAAAATAAAAAACAATGACAAATGGTTTGATGAAGAATGCAAAACCTACAAAAGAAATTGAGAAACCTGTCCAACCAAAAACAGAGATGCAGAAAACCTGAGCCTACACCTTCACTATGGTGAATCATTGAAACACTACAGAAAAAGAAGGAACAGCACGTCAGATATCAACACAATGTAATTCAAGAATCCATGGAATCTAACCACTTCCGGGAAAATTGGAACAAACTAAACAAACACGAAGAGTTAGTTCATTCGGAAAGTATTCAGACCCCTTCACATGTTCCACATTGTTACATTACAGCCTTATTCTAAAATGGATGAAATAAAATCCTCAATCTACATTTACATTTACATTACATTTAAGTCATTTAGCAGACGCTCTTATCCAGAGCGAATCTACAAACAATAACCCATAATGACAAAGCGAAAACAGGTTTATGGACTTTTTTGTTGTTGTTACAAAACAGAAATACCGTATTTACATAAATATTTAGACCCTTTGCATTCAGACTCGAAATTGAACTCAGGTGCATCCTGTTTCCATTGACCTTCCTTGAGATGTTTCTACAACTTGATTTGGAAAGGCACACACCTGTCTATATAAAAAAAGGTCCCACAGTTGACAGTGCATGTCAGAGCAAAAACCAAGCCATGAGGTCAAAGGAATTGTCCATAGAGCTCCGAGACAGGATTGTGTCGAGGCACAGAACTGGGGAATGGTACCAAAACAATGTCTGCAGCATTGAAGGTCCCCAAGAACACAGTGGCCTCAATCATTCTTAAATAGAAGTTTGGAACCACCAAGACTCTTCCTAGAGCTGGCCGCCCAGCCAAACTGAGCAATCGGGGGAGAAGGTCTTTGGTCAGGGAGGTGACCAAGAACCCGATGGTCACTCTGACAGAGCTCTAGAGTTCCTCTGTGGAGATGGGAGAACCTTCCAGAAGGACAACCATCCTTGCAGCACTCCACCAATCAGGCCTTTATGGTAGAGTGGCCAGACGGAAGCCACTCCTCAGTAAAAGGCACATGACAGCCTGCTTGGAGTTTGCCAAAAGGCACCTAAAGGACTCTCGGACCATGAGAAACAAGATTCTCTGGTCTGATGAAACCAAGATCAACTCTTTGGCCTGAATGCCAATCGTCACATCTGGAGGAAACCTAGCACCATACCTACGGTGAAGCATCATGGCGGCAGCATCATGCTGTGGGGATGTTTTTCAGCAGCAGGGACTGGGAGACTAGTCAGGGTCGAGGGAAAGATGAACGGACCAAAGTACAGATCCTTCATGAAAACCTGCTCCAGAGCACTCAGGACATTAGACTGGGGTGAAGGTTCACCTTCCAACAGCACAATGATCCTAAGCACACAGCCAAGACAACTCAGGAGTGGCTTCGGGACAAGTCTCTGAATGTCCTTGAGTGGCCCAGCCAGAGCCATGACTTGAACCTGATCGAACATCTCTAGAAAGAGATCTGAAAATAGCTGTGCAGCAAATGGTAGAAGAATGACAAGAGTATGTTTTAACACTGTTTATGCATCGAATAGCTTTGATGTGTACTCTCTCGTCTGTGGGACTGAGTTGGGCATCTGGGACTTGAGCTGACAATAGATTTATGATGGCTAAAGACTTTTTTTTTTTACCGTTATTTTACCAGGTAAGTTGACTGAGAACATGTTCTCATTTGCAGCAACGACCTGGGGAATAGTTACAGGGGAGAGGAGGGGGATGAATGAGCCAATTGTAAACTGGGGATTATTAGGTGACCGTGATGGTTGAGGGCCAGATTGGGAATTTAGCCAGGACACCGGGGTTAACACCCCTACTCTTACGATAAGTGCCATGGGATCTTTAATGACCTCAGAGAGTCAGGACACCCGTTTAACGTCCCATCCGAAAGACGGCACCCTACACAGAGCAGTGTCCCCAATCACTGCCCTGGGGCATTGGGATCTTTGTTTAGACCAGAGGAAAGAGTGCCTCCTACTGGCCCTCCAACACCACTTCCAGCAGCACCTGGTCTCCCATCCAGGGACTGACCAGGACCAACCCTGCTTAGCTTCAGAAGCAAGCCAGCAGTGGTATGCAGGGTGGTATGCTGCATTCCATAGACAAGATGTGGTGTGTGTGACCCGAGATAGAGAGAGCCTGGAGGAGTAGAACAATCCACTCATAGTTTCCCAGATACAAGGATGATTAGAAAAAGTGAGGTTGTGGGTAAAACACCCAGTGCAGATAACCACAAGATAAACCCAAGGTGGCTTATGATGCCCCTCAATCTACATGGGAGGGGTGGAACCAGCCACGACTAAGCATTTTTAGATCTACTATATAAGAACACTGCATTTTTCTGTAAGTTTAAGCTCTCCGTCCAACACTCAAGAGTGTGGGGTCGCCAGTTTCATTATCGCAATAATTAATCGATATTAAATAAAAATGATTGTTGAAGAAATGACAGTCTTTCTCACTTGATTAGAATATTATACGACAAGCGACACTCTCCATCCAACCTGAAAGAGCTTGAGGATTTGCAGAAAAGAATGGGAGAAACTCTAAATACAGGTGTGCCAAGCTTGTAGTGTCATACCCAAGAAGACTCAACGCTGTAATTGCTGCCAAAGGTTTTTCAACATAGTACTGAGTAAAGGGTCTGAATACTTACGTAAATGTAATATTTCCATTTTATTTTTTATACGTTTGCTAAAATTTCTAAAAACCTGTTTTTGCTTTGTCATCTATTGTGTGTAGATTGATGAGGGGGAAAAAACAATTTAATCAATTTTAGAATAAGGCTGTAACGTAACAAAAATGTGGAAAAAGTCAAGGGGTCTGTATACTTTCAGAATGCACTGCATCTATTCAAAACAGAGATGCATGGATAACCACTTCTCCAGTCTTTTTGGCTCTATAACAAAATTCAAACAGCAAAAAACATGTACATGATCAAATACTAATCTTACAATCAGCTATTAAAGACTACCAGAACCAACTGGACTCTCCAATTACAACAGACCACGTATTCACCCTGCACACCCTAATTGACACAAACTATACGTACCTCGGCCTAAACATCAGCGCCACAGGTAACTTCCACAAGGCTGTGAACGATCTAAGAGACAAGGCAAGAAGGGCCTTCTACGCCATCAAAAGGAACATAAAAATCAACAACCCAGTCAGGACCTGGGAAAAAAATACTTGACTCAGTTTTAGAACTCATTGCCCTCTACGGTCTGGGTCCGCTCACCAACAAAAATATTTCACAAAATGGGACAAACACCAAATTGTGACTCTGCATGCAGAATTCTGCAAAAACATCCTCCGTGTACAACGTAAAACACCAAATAATGCACGCAGAGCAGAATTAGGCCGATATCCCCCAATTATCAAAATCCAGAAAAGAGACGTTAAATTCTACAACCACCTAAAAAGGAAGCAATTCCCAAACCTTCCATAACAAAGCCATCACCTACAGAGAGATGAAGCTGGAGAAGAGTCCCCTAAGCAAGCTGGTCCTGGGGCTCTGTTCGCAAACACAAACACACCCCACAGAGCCCCAGGACAGCAACACAATGAGACCCAACCAAATCATGAGAAAACAAAAAGTGAATTACTTGACACATTGGAATGAGTTTACAAAAAAAAGATAAACTAGAATGCTATTTGGCCCTAAACTGACTGACCCAAAATTAAGGGAAGCTCTGACTATGTACAGACAGTAGCATAGCTTTGCTATTGAGAGAAGCCGCCGTAGGCACGTAGTGCACATTGCCCACAAAATGAGGTGTTAACTGAGCTGCACTTCCTAACCTCCTGCCAAATGTATGACCATATTAGACACACATATTTCCCTAAGATTGGGGCGGCAGGTAGCTTAGTGGTTAGAGGGTTGGACCAGTAACCGAAAAGTTGCTGGATCGAATCCCCGACAAGGTAAAAATCTGTCGTTCTGCCCTCGAACAAGGAAGATAACCCATTGTTCCCCGGTAAGCCATCATTGTAAATAAGAATTTGTTCTTAACTGACTAGTTAAATAAAGGTTAAATAAAAACATTTAATAAAAAGATTACACAGACCCACAAAGAATTTGAAAATAACTCCCATATCTACTGGGTGAAATACCAGTGTGCCATCAAAGCAGCAAGATGTGTGACCTGTTGCCACAAGAAAAGGCAACCAGTGAAGAACAAACACCATTGTAAATACAACTCATATTTATGTTGATTTATTTTCCCTTTTGTACTTTAACTATTTGCACATCATTACAACACTGTACATAGCCATAATATGACATCTCCATTGCGTTGAAACTTTTGTGAGAGTAATGTTTACTGCTTGTACCATTTCACTTGCTTGACAGAGAGAGAGAGAGAGAGACCCACCTCGTAACACTCGCAGTAGTTCTTCAGGCAGCCTGAGCGTTTACAGTTGCAGCCTTTGCTGTGTCTGCGGTCCGACTCGCCCTCTTTACCTTTACCAATCTTCGGCTTGAACGCCTCCGGGTTACGGTCCAGACACGCCTGGGGAAAATATACACTCCTTTTAAAACAACTCTGTACGCAAGGAGACAGATAAATAACTGTCTGCTGTATTACACAAGGCCAAATCATATCACGAATCAAAGAGGACATTTGTCACACCAAGCTTTTCTTTCACACAAAGGAAGAATAAGGTGAGACAAATAAAGTTGAGTCAAATCTGATGTCTTGTTCCTCACCTTGATGGCTTTAGCTCGGTCGGTCTCGTGTTCCAGGTTGTTGAAGCAGTTGGTACAGTTACAGCTCTGACAGAACTCCCCGTTGGCAAAGCAGTCACAGTACCTGCAGAGAGAGCATTCAGACACAACATAGACAGCTAGAGGTTCATCTCAAATGACATCTACACGTCTAAATACAGGACATTTACTTTTTAAAGCAGGAATCCTGTTAAACATCAATAGTTGAGTAGGTTGAGTTCCCTGTAAATGATTATAGTACGTACAGTTTGAGACACTGAGACTTGGTGCAGTTACAGGGCTTCCGTGGTCTGAAGGCAGCGCCCGATGTTGATAAGCTGTGGGAGAAGGGAATATGCTTATAATTAGTCAGGGCAGTGAGTTTATAACAATGTTGTCATAACATTTCATATCAAAAGGAATTTAAAACCTTCAAAAAAAACAAAGGTGCTTTATCGCAAACAGTTTTGTTTTTATACTGACAAGGACTTCTTTGCCATCAAACCACAGATCATACTCCAGCTGGGGATTTCCTGTGTGGTGTTGTGCTTACCCATTGAGAGGCAGTCTGGCCTGAGTCTGGATGCCTGTAGGGGTGGAGAACCCAGAGCTGCTGGCCAGAGTCACATACGCCGACTGCTGGAGCTGGAGAAGGGAGAGAGAGACGTGTGAGAGCACAGACACACACATTTAAAATGCATTCAACACACATACCAGCCCTGTACCTGTGTGACGTATTGTGCGGGCAGCACGGCGTAGCCCATGTTCCCAGAGCCAGGCGCCAGCACGGTGCCCGGGGGTAGGTTGGTGAGGTTGGGCTGAATCTGGGGTAGCGATGTGGCGGGCATGATCAACCTCTGTTGGGTCTGAGTGGTCAGCACCTGGCCTGACGATGTCAAGGGCTTAGGCACCACCTGAGAGAGGAGAACAATGAAGGTTAGTTCAATTACACTCATCTTATTGATAGTACATGTTGTTGTGGCTGAGTGAATGTATGATTAGGGGAGCAATTCAATCTGTAAGCAAGTAGTGTGTTCGTGTCGCGTGTGTTTCACCTGCTTCATTGTCTGTGCTGGGACAATGGGGACAGACATCCTGACTTGGGTTGTGTTGACCACCATGGGCTTGGCTGTGGAAGGAAAACAGGTCATTATATACACACTGTATATTTATTGCACTGTTTGGACCTAAAATCCTTTCCCTGCCACTCTGTATGGATGGTGAGTTGGGAGTCTGGCTCCTACCTGTCATGGATGAGTTAGTGATGGGGCTGCCGGCATGTCCCGTGCTGCTGCCCGTGGTGGCAGTGACCAGCCTGACGTAGTGGAAGCGGCTGCCTGGCACCTGGATCTGCTGCACGTTGGACGGGGTGGACAGGGGAAAGATGGTCTTAAATTGGGGGGCGCCCACCCCTCCCACCGTCACAGTCTGCACAGGCTTCATGGTCTGTGAGGGGAGAAAACGGTCAATATTATTTCCAAGAGCATCAGCAGTAGCATACCTGATGATCAAGGTCTTGGTGATTAGTTGGCTAGTTGAATCAGGTGTTCCAGTGTTTGAATAAAACAAAAAATGTGCAGTTCTGGGGGTCCTAGAGGACCACAATTGAGAAACACCGTTATAGAGGCTAGTTGTAGCTGCGCAGTAGAATGGATTGAGACTACCTTGGCTGGGGAGGTGGATGTAGACTGTTGTAATAGTATCTGATGTCCCAGGTGGGCCATGTTGAGAGGCAGAGACACTGACTTGTGAGGGGAGTTGGGGACCTGTGAGGCCACCGACACCACTGTCAACTGTCACACAAAGAGAAAACGGAATGATATGTTTACTAATACATGTCAATAGCTCCAAGTTGTCATCCAAACACAAAATGGGAGAAAACTCAGGGTCCCACTCACTGGCCCAGACATGGAATAGTTTCTAAATGGATTGGGGTCATGTGGGGCCTATAGGTTGGCATGCTTTCTCTCTATATGCAGCTATTAAATATGCTATATTTGGTTATTATGATATGTATTAAAAAGTGGTGTAATATACACTGAGTGTACAAAACATTATGAGCACTTGCGCTTTCCATGACATAGACTGACCAGATGAAAGCTATGATCCTTGATTGATGTCACCTGTTAAATCAGTGTAGATGAAGAAGAGGAGACAGGTTAAAGAAGGATGTTCAAGCCTTAAGACATGGATTGTGTTTGTGTGCCATTCAGCAGGTGAATGGGAAAGAAAATATTTAAGTGCCTTTGAATAGGGTATGGTAGTAGGTGCACCGGTTTGGGTGTGTCAAGAACTGTAATGCTGCTGGGTTTCACACTCAACAGTTTCCTGTGTGTATCCAGAATGGTTCACCACCCAAAGGACATCCAGCCAACTTGACACAACTGTTGGAAGCACTGGAGTCAACATAGGGCCAGAATCCCTGTGGAACGCTTTCGACACCTTGTAGAGTCCATACCCAACGTATTGAGGCTGTTCTGAGGGCAACTCAATAGTAGGAAGGTGTTCCTAACGTTTTGTACAATGCAAGTCATTACTCTATTCTTTAGAATTTAAAATGTATTAACTGCATTCATTTTTGTTTCTAAAGTATGTCCCTTTGAGAGGATTTTTTTATTTATTTTTTTACATCTCAAAATAGGACGATGCTCCTTTAAGAGAATTGGGTTCAAAAGATATCGACCTGGCTACGGTAGACTATCCAAGACAAATGCTAAGGTGTCTTTTTGCAGACTATCAACAGTAGCCAGTATATTGCTAGTATGTTCACTTTTGTAAATCACTTTCCTTAGTTAAAATAAATAAGCTGAGTGAGTAGATTGATGGGTGCTTGTTTTTGCTCTGGACAGCTCACGTGTGCCGTTTGATGGCATCAACTCATGTAGACGTTGTGACTCACGGCAGCGTGGTGGTGCTTTAATGAATGGCCAATCATATTGCTCAAATACAAATAACATGACTTCTACGTATGTAGTCTTCAATGGTAGACTGCAACAGAGCAAGTATACGTTGAACTGGAACGCAAAAAGGAGATCCACTGACTGGAAATACGTTTACTGGCCCCGGGCCAATAGGCCACTCTAATGTCAGACCCTGAAACTACACTGCTTCCCTCTCCCTCACTCAAAGTGGGGTCAGAGGGATTGAGTGGCAGCATGTCTGACCTTGCTGGGCGACTTGAGGGGGGAGATGGCGATCTTGTTGCTGGAGCTGGAGCCGAGGGTCTCAGAGAGGGTGATGGTCCGCGGGGGGGTCACTGGGCTGCTTGTGGACAGGACCCGACCTGGGTGGGTGGGGTTAGGGAAGGGCACAGAATCACAACGATGAGGTCAGAAACAGTTGAGGCAGGGATCAAAGTCTATATACATTTCTATGGCTCAAAGCTGTTATAATAGGCTGAACTTTCAATTACGCAGCTATCCATGGGTGTGTGTGGCACATTGCAAACCAAGCATTCTTTCTATGAAGATGTCAATATGAAGAGCATGTCAAGGGGATTACCTGTAATGACATTGGATACTGATGTCTGGGCAGTCAGACCTTTGTTGTTGACAGCTTTAGTAAAGACAAACTTGATTGGTCCAGCCGACGACACCTGAGTTTTCTGAGCAATCTATTGAGAAATATGTTAATTTACCTTCACTGCACAAACTACAGCTTAGAGATAAAGCCCAGACCTATAAAGCCTGTCAACATCATCCACCATAAAAAATTGTTACAGTATTTGCTTCTGAATATGTTTATTTAATAATTTCAACACTTAGGTTTGGACATGCCAATAAATGTATTTTTTCTCTCTGTAAATAGCAATGATGTGGAATTGTAACCCCTCCTTTCACCAACCAAGTAAATGCATGTGAGTGTACTTGAAATGAAGATGATCACATATGGTGTTTGTGGAGGGGTTACAGTTGCGGATTGATTTCCAGCCTTATAAGGCTCTTCATGACAACACATAACATATCTCCCCACTACACAATGTGAGCACAGCATAGCAAAGAAACAGAATTACTTTCTGATGAATTGCAAAGAATCCAGACTCTTGAGACAAAAACAAGTCAATAAACAGGTAAACAAACAGGTCTCACCTGTACAGTCTTCAGCTGCTGGGCCTGCAGGGTGGATACCTGACTGGCGGAGCTGACCGTCACCACCTTGAAATGCTGCGGGTTGGCCTCCCCCAGACCCTGCACTGAGGCAGACTTGGAGCCTGTGTGGGGCAGCTGCAGCACAATAGGCTGGCCAGACTTCCCTATGGCCGTCACCATGAACTGCTGGCCCCCTGGAGTAGTGGTAGTAGTGGTGGTGCCTTGGGACCTGGTGATGTCTGCGCCTGGGGATGAGGCCACCTTGTTGAGGATGATCTGGTGGTTGGCTGAGAGGGTGAAGGGGGCTGAGAGCTTCTGTAAGCCCCCCGAGGTGAGACTAACCCGGGAGAGGCTGCTGGTGGTTTTAGGGGTGGTTGAGGTTAGGGTGGAGGCTGTGGTGGGTCGCAAGGTGAGGGAGGAGGATGAAACCGTGGAAGAGGTGAGGAGGAGCTGGGTAGCAGAGGTGGTGCTACAGAGGGTGGAACCTGTGGGGGTGGTCCCGGCTTGGGTCAGCTGGGTTGGAGGGGCGTCCGAACACAGGCTTACAATCTCTGGGACAGCGGGCACATCCGTATCCATGGGGACTGGTGAGTCGTCACTAGGCTGTGATTGGCCAGAGGCTGCAGGGGACTCGGAGGGGGGGTCGTCATCCATGATGATGGCCTCTGTGTCCATGATCTCATCAGGGAGCAGACTGTTCAGCTCTGGCGACACCACGTCCATGTCTGCAGGTTTACACTCAGCTCAGTCACTGCTGGAGACAGAACAGGAAGCATCAGAATGTCAGTCCAACAGCTCCACCAAGCTATTGGATGTGTAAAACAACTTTTCTTTCAGTAGAATGACTGACAGGAAAGTACCAGTACACTATAAAACAGATATAGATAGCTGCTACTTGGGCTATAAACGTGCATTTCTAACAATAGTTTTTATGCATCTTGGTTAGTGCCCATAAGCAATTGTTAGGCAACCAAGAACAATTACAAAAGTATTTCTTTCTTTTTAGTGTGAAAAAAATACAGTGAGATGCCTAAAACTGAATGACCAATTCCTGCATTTGATGTTGCACACACAGACACCACTGCAAAGACAATGGAAGGCGAAAATCACCATGGATTTGAATGATGTTATTGTCACAATATACAGCCAAAACATGCAGTGTGACATTAGTGAATATATTAGATGTATACATCTACTATCAAAAACACAAGCGCAAATACACCAAATACTTTCAAAGACAGCGATGAATTCATAAGCAATGAAAAGGGTGTTACAGAACACACACACAGGCAATGCAAAATCAAGTACTTGACGTTACAGTATAAATTCATAAATAATCTGTTTAGCTAGCATTAGCAATGTTGCAATGGATCTGCAGCGGTAACTAACCGTGCTTTCTATGGTCGTTAACACTAGCTAGCTAAACGACGCCGAATACGCTAACGTTAGTTTAGCTAGCCACCAAGAACAATAACAAACATGTTTATGCAACGACGTTATGATCTTAACTTTGATTGCAACACAACTAGATCAAAAGCCTACTTTGCAACAAAATCCGCCTAATCTCGAACGGTGCAAATTAAATAGTTTAGCTAACATGTCATGGATTGCATAGCGGAGGTGTAGATAGCTGGTTAGTTAGCTTGGCTAGGCCGCTTTGGACATCCCAGAAAATAAATCTTTGTCCTACCTCCGGTATACGCAAAATAAGACAGATATGATACTATACAAGTTGATCAACTAGGGGGAGGGGGTCGATGTTCATCCCCTCAATTTTCGATAGGATATATGATCGGGGCCTGCTTCTTGTTGTCTCAACTATTAAGCAGCCTGTCAAAATCATGAATTTGTGACAGGAGCAGCACTGTGAAAACGACCAGCTATAGCTTGCTAGCTACGTTTCTATTTTCAGGCCGGGTTGGATTTCGAAATATCCGCCATTTTCACCTCGTCATGAGTTCAACTAAAGAGATGAGAGGAAGCACGAGCAATAGATATGAACGCCCATGTCAGGAATCTTGTTTACCAATAAAGTAATGGGGTCACAGTTTGCGATAGATTACCTGGTAGTGCAACACAGTAATAATATGAAGAGTTCTCCGCCTTGTGTCACCTACTGTAACAAGCCATATGAGCCTGTAAATACTTGCATGATACTCTGTGTACTGTGTAGAACTATACAACTTACGTAAATAACGTCACGAATAATACATCTCAATTCTGTCAAATGTCCACATTTGTAAACAACTGGTGTACTGTTATTATGTGTTTTTGGTAAACCTATTCAAATGTAGAATAAGAACATTCATTAGACCAACGCTTAATAGTCATTTGTCAAAGAACAAACCCCCAGAGACCTAAATAAAATGGGGATATGACTTCCTTTTGGAAGAAAGAAACCTTGAGAGGAACCCTCGACGTAATCATCTGACTATTTGACAGTCAAAGCCCCAGCTGCCTTCAAGCCATTTCACAAAGCAGACACACAGACTATACTAGGAAGGTATTTTTCTGTCTAGCCAATATTGAATAGAAAGGATTACTACAGCGGCATTAACCTCTGGAAGCTAAACAATGACAGGCCCTAATGGCAAACTGGTTTAACAAAATCAGAAATTGCTGTCCATCTGTCGGGGTGCTGGAAACTATCTATTGGGCTGCATTTGCAATGAATTTGATGTCATTATAATCACACAAACCTACAGGCTGAATAATCAATGTAACACTCAAACATCAGTAAAATAATAATTAGCTATGAAATATATACAACGTTGATAGTTTCCTTTATCCGAATGAATGGTGAATAAAGTTAATGGATATTTTCCAACTTCATATCGCTTCAACAACATGAATCCTATAACAAAGCTACGTTAGCTAACTAGAATAAGGTATTTCCACAGTTTGTAAGTACATACTACAGCCAACGTTACTGACTGTAACGTTACTATATATTGTATCTTAATATGCTGCTAGCTGTCTGCTAACTGGCCAAATTGATATCATCAGCTGTTAGCTAGTTAACGTTAGCAAGCCTAGCCAGCAGCAACACAAAGTATTGCCCCTTTCACACAGCGAACAGATTCTTACGTGGTTTGTTTCTCCCCTTGAAGCTATGATTTTTAGTGTCTCGAAACGCCTTAACGTACATACTCCTTCACCGGTCCATACAGGCGGAGCAACATATCAGTAAAAAGCACAGAAACGTAGACGATTGTTCAAAATACCGCGCCGAGCGCCATTTCACCCCTAACATCCCATAATAACGTCACGCAGTCCTTGACAACCACATGGCGCGTCATTGATCGAAGTACTTCCGGACTCGCGCTCAGCGTGTGATAGATCTACACAACAACTAGGTAGGTCACTGACAAAATAAAGGAAACACTTGAGTAAATGAGGGTTACAGAGCGAGACAAATTGTATTAACCTGAGCCGCGGTGCACCAAATTATTTATATATACACTAGATTTCTAATAAGGTGCGCTATGTTGAAGCCACCGTGCCTTCATCATTTGTTAACGTTTACATTCGTTTTTGCCACATTTATTATACCTTCATGCATACTGTTAAATGATATTATGTGAGCTAAACAGAAAGAATATAAGTATAATTTTTTGAGATGACTAATGATACAGGCCCAACTGCAACAAAAAAACACATGTAATTTTGTCCTTGAAACATGGACTACTTTTACTAGGGAGTGCCTGCTCTTACTAGGGGAGTGCCTGCTCTTACTAGGGAGTGCCAATATGTCCGACCGTTGGCTCCAAAGCCAATACATAGCATCAGCAATTCAGGGTTTACATACATCATAGAGTGACCAGTCTAACCTCATGACGTAAACGGGTAAAAGCAGTAAGGGAGTTGGCCATCCTCAAATCGAACAGTAATCTGCGCCAGTTGGGCATGTTGTCAAGGTAGCATGATGCATCGTCCAGAAACACACATCGGTTTTCCATCAAATATATGTTCTTATTGTCGATCCTTTTTTCATTCGGAAGGCAGAAAAAGCGTGTTTTATCAAAAGCAATCACATTTGCATGTGAAAACATAATCCTACTTATTACTACTCAATGTGGTTATGGTGTTATCCCACTGGGCACAGACGTCAATTCAAGATCTATTCCACGTTGTTTCAACGTCATTTAAATGAAGTGAAAACAACATTGAGTCAACCAGTGTGTTCCCAGGGGGATACGTTGTATTCCATGTTATAAAGCAGCTTCTTGGGAACACAGAACAACTTATTTCATGAGGATAGGATTTACCATTGCTGAGATTTTTTTGAAGTGATCGGAAAAGGTCGAAAAGGTTGCGGACAGGTCACTGATAATCTGTTATCAATAAGGCACCTAATCACCTGTCTGAAATCTTAAATTCAACAATATTTCCAGATAGGGTGGTCATATTGTTGTGACATTTTCAGGGCTGGTGTAGAACTCAGAGATGATTCAAATACAAGTAAAATGTATTAAATGAATATGCGTTATTATGCAAATTATGTAGTTAATATGCTAATTAAACCGTACAGAAACTCAAGCCCAATAACTTAAGGTAGGGTGGTCATATAATTAACAAATTCCTCGGTGTCCACATCACTAAGGAATTATTATGGTCCACACACACCCACACAATCTTGAAGAAGGTACGATAACACCTCTTCCACCTTCAGGAGGCTGAAAATATTAGGCAGTGGCCCTCAGATCCCCCAAAAAGTTCTACAGCTGCACCATTGAGAGCAGCTTGACTGGCTGCATCACCGCTTGGTATGGCAACTGCTTGGCATCCGACCACAAGGCGTTACATAATGTAGTGCGTATGGCCCATTACATCACTGGGGCCAAGCTTCCTGCCATCCAGGACCTCTATACCAGGCAGTGTCAGAGGAAAGCTCAAAAAATTATCAAAGACTCCAGCCACCCAAGTCATAGACTGTTCTCTCTGCTACCGCACGGCAAGCGGTAACAATGCACCAAGTCTAGAACCAACAGCACCCAGAACAGCTTCTACCCCCAAGCCATAAGACTGCTAAATAGTTAGTTAAATCATTAACCAATAGCTTCCTGGAATATCTGCATTTACCCTTTTTTCACAAACTTTTTTGACTCATCACATATGCTGCTGCTAGTGTTTATTTGCTATCCTGTTGCATAGTCACCCTATTCCTGGTTATATGTACATATCTACCTCAAATACCTCATACCCCTGCACATTGACTCAGTACTGCTACCCCGTGTATATAGCCAAGTTATCATTACTCATTCTGTATTTATTCCGTAAATTATTATTTCTCTATTTTTCTCTCTGCATTGTTAGGAAGTAAGCATTTCACTGTTAGTCTGCACCTGTTGTTTATGGCACATGTGACAAATAAAAATGTATTGATTTTTAGCCTCCCACCAGGGTAACCTGGGACAGATAATCTAACCCCCTCAGTATATTGAAAGCAGGTGCTTCTGCACAGGTGTGGTTTTAGTTTTAGTTAATTAAATAATTAACATCCCATCATGCTTAGGATCATGTATAAAAATGTACAGTTGCCCAATATTTTTAATTTGACGACCATGGCTAGAATAGGAGATCTCAGTGACTTTGAAAGAGGGGTCTCAAAGGCGCATTGAAACTGTTCTGGCGGCTCATGGTGGCTCAACGCCCTATTAAGGCTCTCTATGCTGGTGTTTCCTTTATTTTGGCAGTTACCTGTAGATCAGTAAGGCTGTACAGTTCACAAAAAGAACGATTTTGGAATATAAATCAATAATTAGTTATTTGGTCACATTTAACCGCTGATGTAACAACATGTACATACAGTAGTCAATGTAAAAACACTGAATTCAGTATAGACTAAACACCATCTTTAACGTTCCCAGGCTGGGGCCCAGGGGCCTCTGCCCTCATGGTCTTGCAGGCTCTCTGTACCACACTGCTACTGTGACAAAGATAGAGAGATGGGCCACGTCTCAAATCAAATTGTATTTGTCACATGCGCCGAATACCACAAGTGTAGACTTTACCTTTATATGCTTACTTACGAGCCCTTTCCCACAAATGCAGTTAAAAAGAATACAAATGAACAAATATATTTAAAAAATAGTAACACAATAAAATAACACAATAAAATACCTATAATGAGGCTATATACAGGTAGGCACCCTATTCCCTTTATATACAGTGGCAAGAAAAAGTATATGAACCCTTTGGAATTACCTGGATTTCTGCATAAATTGGTCATCAAATTTGATCTGATCTTCATCCAAGTCACAACAATAGACAAACATAGTGTGCTTAAACTAATAACACACACATTATTGTATTTTTCTTGTCTATGTTGAATATATCATTTAAACATTCACAGTGTTTGTTGGAAAAAGTATGTGAACCCCTAGGCTAATGACTTCCACGAAAGCTAATTGGAGTCAGGTGTCAGCTAACCTGGAGTCCAATAAATGAGACGAGATTGGAGATGTTGGTTAGAGATGCCTTGACCTATAAAAAAATGTGTTCACAAAATTAGGTTTGCTATTCACAAGAAGCATTGCCTGATATGAACCATGTCTTGAACAAAAGAGATCTCAGAAGACCTAAGATTAAGAATTGTTGACTTGCATGTAGCTGGAAAGGGTTACAAATGTATCTCTAAAAGCCTTGACGTTCATCAGTCCACGATAAGACAAATTGTCTATAAATGGAGAAAGCACTGTTGCTACTCTCCCTAGGAGTGGCCGTCCTGCAAAGATGACTGCAAGAGCACAGCGCAGAATGCTCAATGAGGTTATTAAGAAGAATCTTAGACTGTCAGCTAAAGACTTACATGAATCTCTGGAACATGCTAACATCTCTGAGTCTACGATTCGTAAAACACTAAACAAGAATGGGAGGACACCATGGAAGAAGCCACTACTGTCCAAAAAAAGCATTGCTGCACATCAGAAGTTTGCAAAAGTGCACCTGGATGTTCCACAGCCCTACTGGCTAAATTTTCTGTGGACAGATGAAACTACAGTTGAGTTGTTTTGGAAGGAACACAACACTGTGGTGGAAAAAAAGGCACATCAACCTCATCCCAACTGTAAGGTATGTTGGAAGGAGCATCATGGTTTGGGGCTGCCTCAGGGCCTGGACAGCTTGCTATCATTGATGGAAAAAGGAATTTCCAAGTTTATCAAGACATTTTGCAGGAGAATGTTAGGCTATCTGTCCAACCAATTGAAGCTCAACAGAAGTCGAGTGATGCAACAGAACAACGACCCAAAATGCATAAGAGAAATACCTTCGGAGATGGCCCAGTCAGTCCTGAACTCAACCCGATTTGAGATGCTGTGGCATGACCTCAAGAGAGCAGTTCACACTAGACATCCCAAGAACATTGCTGAACTGAAAGAGTTTTGTAAAGGGGAATGGTCCAAAATTCCTCTTGACCGTTGTACTGGTCTGATCCGCAACTACAGAAAATGTTTGGTTGAGGTTATTGCTGCCAAAGGAGGGTCAACCAGTTATTAAATCCAAGGGTTCACAAATATTTTTCACCCTGCACTATGAATGTTTACACGGTGTGTTCAATAAAGACATGAACATATAATTGTTTGTTATTAGTTTAAGCTGACTGTTTGTCTATTGTTATGACCTAGATGAAGATCAGATCAAATGATGTGGAAATACAGCTATTTCCAAAGGGTTCACATACTTTTTCTTGCCTCTAGTGAAACTTGACCAGGGCACATAGGGTTCACATAGGCATGTATTTGTCCGTCCTAGTATGATTCTTTAGAAAATACAGGGAATGGGGAGGGTGTTCAGATGTGTGTGGTTTTAGTTTATAAAAAAAAAAAATGGTGTTCTGCTGAAATGCAACAAGACATTTTCAGACAAAGAACACCGGGTAGATGCTTTTGTCAAATTCAAACTATCGTTATTGCTAGTTGAGCACTGTACTGCAATACTTGTGTTGTCCAAAAATATGACCCTTCCTGAAGCATTATATTGTCCAAAGATGCCCCCCATTTGTTCTATTTCATCTAAGGAAGGCCCTAAAAATGGTCAAGCACTCCAGCCACCCTAGTCATAGACTGTTCTCTCTGCTACTGCAAGGCAAACAGTACCGGAGTGCCAAGTCTTGGTCAAAAAGGCTTCTTAACAGTTTGTACCCACCAAGCCATAAAACTGCTGAACAGTTAATCACATGGCTACCTGGACTATTTGCATAGCTTTTTTTTTTTTTACACTGCTACACGCTGTTTATCTATTCATAGTCACTACCCTTACATGTACATATTACCTTACTCAACCTGTACCCTGCGCATTGACTTGGTACTGGTACCCCTGTATATAGCCTCATTATTATATTGTGCTACTATTTTTATTTAGTAAATATTTTCTTAACTCATATTTTTCTTAACTGCATTGTTGGTTAAGGGTTTGTAAGTAAGCATTTCATGGTAAGGTTGTATTCAGCAAATACATTTTGATTTGATTACCTTTATTTAACTAGGCAAGTCAGTTAAGAACAAATTCTTACAACGACAGCCTAGGAACAGAGGGTTAACTGACTTGTTCAGGGGCAGAATGACAGATTTTTACCTTGTCAGCTTGGGGATTGGATCTAGCAACCTTTTGGTTACTGGCCCAACGCTCTAACCACTAGGCTACCTGCCACCCGATCTAAGTGTCTGTCCCAAATAGCACTTTATTCCCTATAAAGTGCAACACTTATGACCAGGTCAAAAGTAGTGCACTACATAGGGGATATGGTACCATTTGGGTTATAACTTAAGAGCTAACTTTTTACCTTTCAGCTGGCAATTAGACTCTTGTGCCTTGTCACATTGTTTGTTTTGGCATTCTTTTCTCATGTCTGTCATTTCGTTGTTCAGGTACTGTATGGGCTACATCTATCTTAAGGTGTGTTGTGTCAAGGTTGACCAATATATTTTTAAATCGCACCTGTGTTAATTAACATAAGAAAATGACAGCTGCCTAAGCATTAAATGTGACAAGGCACACGAGTCTAATTCTTTGGAAAATACAGACATGAAAATAACTTTTTATTCAGTAAAACGTTGTTAGACGTTGCACTGTTGTATAGTAATATCAGAAAAGTCTAAAGAGCAAACTAATCTCTGTTTTAGAAAAACTGCTGTACAGATCTGTTACAAGTCTTGGAGGACCTTCTAGGCGTTCCCTGTGTAGCGTGGGAGCATACCCTCTTGTCGGCTGATAATTCTCGTTGACACTTCGTCGGAGAAAATGGCGGCTGGAGTGAGACAGGAGCTTGCACAACTTATGAATTCAAGCGGATCTCACAAAGATCTCGCTGGAAAGTATGTATTGGCCAAAATGCAGGAAAATATATGTGCGTGGAGATATACATTACTTTAGACCTGAGTGTGACGTTTACAGTGAATTATAAACGTGTCAATGAGCAGCCCGCCGATGCTAGTTACGCTAGCTAGCAATAGCTATTAGCATCACACTGCGGCTAGCATAGGTTAGATGTTTTACCGGTACTGTATGTATCTAACGTTATCTACCGGTATGTTAGCTAATGTCAATTATCAGCTAGCTAGACAGTGTCTGTGGATAAAATGATTGCCAAATGTATTGTGTTGTCAATAGTGTGCACTGGTCGATTAGCTACAGTTTAGTTTATTAACGTCAGCTAGCTATGGCTTTTAGTAATGTAGATAGTTTGCTAAATATAGCTAGCTAACTGTAGTTGGCTTTTGATTTGATGCGTGTATTGATTTGCATTTGCTATTACAGGCTTGCTATTCCATTTCCATTGTAATTGAATATAATTGTAAATTCTCAAGTCATTAATATAATTTTTCATTTAAGATAGCTAGCTAGCTAATACACCCCTTGTTTTATCAATTGTAGATATCGACAGATTCTGGAGAAGGCCATCCAATTCACAGATGCAGAACAATTGGAATCATTAAAAGCATTCGTCGAAGCAAGTACGTATCCTGTATAGAGTACGGGATGGAATAAATCCTGCTTACCATTTACTAACCTGTTACATAAAGTCCCCCTTTTCTTTTGTACAATTATTACTTATAAATCACATTACTGTATATCCTTTCTAACTGTAATCCTGTCCTGCAGTGGTCAATGAGAACGTCAGCTTAGTGATTTCTAGACAGCTGCTGACAGACTTCTGCACAAACATACCCAGTCTTCCTGACAGCACAGCCAAGTCAGTTTACCACTTCACACTAGAGAAGATACAGCCCAGGGTCATCTCATTTGAAGAACAGGTGAGTACTGTGCACATTGCACACACCTGGTTTCCCAGATCTAGCCTAGACACTGGTTTGAAATAAATAACACAAATGTCTACCCTATGTCTAAATCCCATGTCTAACCCCAGGTGGCCTCCATCAGACAGCACTTATCCACCATCTATGAGAAGGAGGAGGACTGGAGAAACGCTGCTCAGGTTCTAGTGGGCATTCCTCTGGAGACAGGACAGAAGTAAGTCAATTTAGTCCTGTGTTTCCCAATATATTGTTGCGTGACTTGCCGGGAGTGTACAATTTGGTTCTAGCTGAGCACCAACACGTCTGATTCAACTAATAAACCCTGTTGTCCCCTTGGTCAGGCAGTACAACGTAGACTATAAGTTGGACACGTACCTGAAGATCGCCCGTCTGTACCTGGAGGATGATGACCCTGTTCAGGCCGAGGCCTACATCAACAGAGCCTCTCTGCTACAGAACGAGTCCACCAACGAACAGCTACAGGTCCACTACAAAGTGTGCTACGCCAGAGTGTTGGACTACAGGAGGAAGTTTATCGAGGCTGCACAGCGGTACAACGAGCTCTCTTACAAGTCCATCGTCCACGAGACAGAGCGTCTAGAGGCCCTGAAACACGCTCTTCATTGCACCATCCTGGCATCAGCAGGTACCTGCCACTGGTTTTCACTGGTTTGTCTATTGTCTGTCACAACGTTGTGAAAGGCGTGTAGTCAAAGCAGCTTTGTGTCATTGCTGTGTTGCTTTTTTGGCTGCAGTTTTTTGTTGCACTATATTTGGACTGCAAGGTATTAACAGTAATGTTCACTCTCCCTCTTCCTTCTCTCTTCTCCCTCCCTCTCTCTTCTTTCTCTCCAGGCCAGCAGCGCTCCCGTATGTTAGCCACCCTGTTTAAAGACGAGCGCTGTCAGCAGCTGGCGGCCTACGGCATCCTAGAGAAGATGTACCTGGACCGCATAATCAGGGGGAACCAGCTGCAGGAGTTTGCTGCCATGCTTATGCCCCACCAGAAAGCCACCACTGGGGATGGTCAGTCTCCCAACTCAGCCTCTCTCCATAGTCCCTAGTTATTTCATTGATTGTGTAATAAGAAAATATGCTCAGCTGCATTACTGTGGGATTCTGTTTGTAGGCTCCAGCATATTGGACAGAGCTGTTATTGAACACAACCTGCTGTCTGCTAGCAAACTTTACAACAACATCACGTTTGAAGAGCTAGGGGCGCTTCTGGAGATCCCTCCCGCTAAGGTAAGATGGATTTCAACATACAAGACTCAACAGCACTTTCACAGGCGTACAGTTTTTTTCCGGAGGGGTGTGGGTAGGTAGATCTAGGGTTTTGGTAATGCATCCTGTAACTTAGTGTATTTGTAAATGTTGAAAATCAGGTGCGTTATAAACGATTCTTTAATTTGTTATCAAGAATGTTAGTTGGTGTTAAACTATTCTTTAATTTGTTATCAAGACAGTTGGTGTAGGCATATCATCTTATTCCTCAAGACATTAAGTATCTGATGGAGAAAATCACTTTTCAAGGAAAGAGTTAGGGATGTAATTTATGATAAATGTACCGTTTGAGGGCATAACCAAAACCTTTAGTATGAGAGGTTGAAGTAAAAAAAAAAAACGATTTATAGCATTTTCACAGACATGCAGTATTTATTCCAAAATATAAACAGAATAATATTTTGTGGTCTGTTATTATGAAAGTTGAAGTGTCAGTTTTAAAGCAGCAGCATTACCTAGAAGGCTTGTATTTTGAATATACATGTTGTTGTGCAGGACGATTATCTCCATGGTGAGGTCCCTGGTTACAGATGCAGTCTGGTAGGGAACATAATCACTACTTTACTAATGAATGGGGTGTGAAACCAAAAATACAGAACTAAAATACAGTGAAATAAAAGCCTTGTTGGCTCTGTCTTTTTCTCTCTCGCTCTCTCAACTTCTTGGTTGAAGACAGAGGTAATCAGAACGGAATGTGCACTCCCCTTATAATACCAGCTAAATGCTGTGGCTGATGTTTTTGTTAACGTAAAGGGTTTCCTTGTAATTCCTAAAGACTCATATTGTGTCATTTAGGGAAGTAGGCCACCTCAGGTAGTGGGATTGGGGATACATTACTCATAACCATGTGAAATTGTAGAGTCTTATTTGATGATCAAGTTGATAAGAGGCACCTAGGTAAGACATTGATCTGTAATTTATTGTCTCTGTGGTAAGTAGTAAATTAGGTTTCTACTGAAAACAAACCTTGTACTGTACAAATAAATAGCCTGTGTTGCAATGACAGGAAAGCTGTGGAGACTGTTTAAGTTTAATGATACAGGCATTAGAAAGGTCTGAACTTGCCTGAACTTAGTATTTCTGTTCTATCATCAAGGAACAGCGCCAACTGAATTCCACCCTATTGTATATTTTGTTTATTCTTATTAGCCAGTCATTTATTGCATGCATATCTTATATCCCACAGTATGTTTCTAGTACAGAACGTTTCTGTTGCTATTCTCCCCAGTATGACTTTTTCAACTCTGCTGAATTTAACATATTGTAGAGTTAGCTATGTGAACTACTCATTGGTTTGTGTGTTAGTGCACTAGGTTACAACGTCCAAATAAGGAGAAAACCTATGAGATATTTGTTGTTCAAAGATTGTGAACTGCATGTCTAGTTACAGTGGACTTAGTGTACATATTGAATTGAAAAGTGGGATGGTGTTAGTCAATTATAACGGGAGTGAGACGCTACACTACATTTCTCCATTGGACTGGGTTAGACCAAAATACATTGTAATTTGTAGGTAATGCATACAGGTAACTGCCAAATTAAAGGAAACGACAACTTTAAGGGCGTTGGTAATAGATTCTACAAGTGTCTGGAACTCTATTGGAGGGATGCGACACCAGTCTTCCACGAGAAATTCCATCATTTGGTGTTTTGTTGATGTTGGTGGAAAACACTGTCTTGTTGCCGCTTCAGAACCTCCATAAGTGTTCAATTAGATTGAAATCTGGTGACCGACACACACGCACACAATTTAAACCCTTATGCTCCTTTGGGAACCCTCTTTCAAAGTCACAGATCTATTCTAGCCATGGTATACATGACCCGTGTGGAAACACCTGCTTTCAATATATACTGAACTAAATATAAACACAACATGTAAAGTGTCGGTCCCATGTTTCCTGAGCTGAAATAAAAGATCCCAGAAATGTTCTATATGCACAAAAAACGTATTTCTCTCAAATGTTCTGTACACATTTGTTTACATCTGTGTTAGTCAGCATTTCTCCTTTACCAAGATAATCCATCCACCTGACAGGTGTGGCATATCAAGAAGCTGATTAAACAGCATGATCATTACACAGGTGCACCTTGTTCTGGGGACAATAAAAGGGCACTCTAAAATGTGCAGTTTTGTCACACAGCACAATGCCACAGATGTCTCAAGTTTTGATTGAGCGTGCAATTGGCATGCTGACTGCAGGAATGTCCACCAGAGCTGTTGGCAGAGAATTGAATGTTAATTTTTCTACCATAAGCCGCCCCCAACGGCATTTTAGAGAATTTGGCAGTACGTCTGACCGGCCTCACAACCGCAGACCACGTGTAACCACGCCAGCCCAGGACCTCCACTTCCGGCTTCTTCACCTGCGGGATTGTCTGAGACCAGCCACCCGGACAGCTGATGAAACTGAGGAGTATTTCTGTCTGTAATAAAGCTCATTTTGTAGGAAAAAACGAATTCTGTTTGGCTGGGCCTGGCTCCCCAGTGGGTGGGCCTATGCCCACCCATGGCTGCACCTGTCAGGTGTGAAATATGTAGATTATATGAACTGTAACTCAGTAAAATAGTTGAATGTTGCATGTTGTTTTTTTTGGTTCAGTATACATAATTTACTCAAAATGTTCCTGTATTTTGGCAGTTACCTGTACATGTTGGCTGTATTGTGAAGTATTACCGTAGTTATGTACACAGACTAACTAGCACTTAACAACACTTCATACTCATATTGGCCTGAAATGAATCTGACCATGTTTCACTGGCCTGATCCAGAAACAACCCCTAGTACTACCACTACCCACTTCATGGGGACCTGAAAGGATTGTACCATAAGCCAGTGATTCTCAACTGGTGGGTTGTGACCCAAATTTGGGTCGATTGGTCAGGGGTGTCTGAGTAAAAAGAAAAACTAAAACCAGGTAGAAAGTGTAGAAATGATCATGAACCTGCACTTAACAAAATATAAGTAGATCTCAAAATGTAATTATTGACGACAAAAAAGGTGGGAATGTTGTTCCCTTGTCATATAATTGCTACATTTACTATCAATATAGCATAAAAAAAAAAAATCTGCTTGTATTTTGAACCCCCAAAAATTGTCAAGACTGAAACAACCTGGTTCAATTTGGGTCCCGAAGAAAAACCAAACACTGCTTGGCAATATGGCTAATAGCACATGAGGCTACGGTTGTTTCTGGACAGGGCTGTTAACTTGTTACTGACATGTTCCTATGTGTAGTTGGTAGTATAGTGTGTGTGTCATGGCGATGGCAGTGAACTATCCCTGTGTGTCTGTCCCTGTCCCCAGGCTGAGAAGATCGCCTCCCAGATGATAACAGAGGGACGCATGAACGGCTTTATTGACCAGATAGATGGAATCGTCCACTTTGAGAGTGAGTACTTAGCCGTTAGCTGTACATGGACTCCTCTATTTACAGAAGGCTATGCCCACTGCACAGTTAGCTCTAGGTGGTTGAAATGCCTCTTTCTCTAGGCTAGGGCCTGGTTCCTCTTGGTTAATTCCCGTCAGCGCAAGATTCCATGGTTCCTTTTGAAGTTTCTGCTTTTCTAGCTAAAGTAATCCTAGGCTCTTTTTTTTTTTCATTATTAAAATGTGTTATTTCTTTTCAATAAGATACCTAACCCTCTTTCTCCCTTGCTCTCTGTCTCTCAGCACGGGAGCCCCTGCCCACCTGGGACAAGCAGATCCAGTCTCTATGTTTTCAGGTGAACAACCTGCTGGAAAAGATCACTGCTGCTGCTCCTGAGTGGACAGCCCAGGCCATGGAGGCTCAGATGGCCCAGTAGACTGACTGACACCCCTTGACCTGGAACACTCCACATGACCACCCACACCCCCTGGCCTGGAGCAGTCCACATGATCACCCACACCCCCTGGCCTGGAGCAGTCCACATGATCACCCACACCAGGCACACCCCCTGGCCTGGAACACTCCACATGACCACCCACACCCCCTGGCCTGGAACAGTCCACATGATCACCCACACCAGGCACACCCCCTGGCCTGGAACACTCCACATGACCACCCACACCCCCTGGCCTGGAACACTCCACATGACCACCCACACCAGGCACACCCCCTGGCCTGGAACACTCCACATGACCACCCACACCAGGCACACCCCCTGGCCTGGAACACTCCACATGACCACCCACACCCCCTGGCCTGGGACACTCCACATGACCACCCACACCAGGCACACCCCCTGGCCTGGAACACTCCACATGACCACCCACACCAGGCACACCCCCTGGCCTGGAACACTCCACATGACCAGCCACACCAGGCACAGCCCCTGTCCTGGAACACTCCACATGACCACCCACACCAGGCACACCCACTGGCCTGGGACATCTCATATGACCACCCACACCAGGCACACCCCCTGGCCTGGAACACTCCACATGACCAGCCACACCAGGCACAGCCCCTGTCCTGGAACACTCCACATGACCACCCACACCAGGCACACCCACTGGCCTGGGACATCTCACATGACCACCCACACCAGGCACACCCCCTGGCCTGGAACACTCCACATGACCAGCCACACCAGGCACACCCTCTGCCCTGGAACACCTCACATCACCCCACACACCAGGGCACACCTGGCCTGGAATACCCCACACACCAGGGTACACCTGGCCTGGAATACCCCACACACCAGGGTACACCTGGCCTGGAATACCCCACACACCAGGGTACACCTGGCCTGGAATACCCCACACACCAGGGTACACCTCACATGGCACCCTACTCCCTATTCACTATGGAGGGTGCGATCTTGGCTGGGTGGCTGGGCTAAGTGCGAAGTTTTGTAAGATCGTACTGTACTGAAGACTGCAAACACGAAATTGTTCAGTTGAAACCAGCTGAAGCCAAATTCTGTTTTATTTTGGCAGGGGTTAATAGAGCTTAGCCGAGCACCCAACCTTAGTAGTGGTAGGGGAAACACTGGCCACTCCTCCCCACATTCTCTCTCACTGTCTCTCTCTCTCTCTGTCTCTCACACTGTCTCTCTCTCTCTCTCTCTCTCTCTCACACTGTCTCTCACTCTCTCTCTCTCTCTCTCTCTCTCTCTCTCTCTCTCTCTCTCTCTCTCTCTCTCTCTCTCTCTCTCTCTCACTGTCTCTCACTGTCTCTCACTGTCTCTCACTGTCTCTCTCTCTCACTGTCTCTCACTGTCTCTCGCCCATGTAAGTGTGAGACATGTTCCAGTCTGGTAGTTCTCTAGCATGTTTCTCAGAAGAAGGCTGCTGTATATTATGCTTGGAGTTTACCATTCATCTTTCTAGGACTAATAAATGGATACTTGAATCCATAGGCTCATCAAGTTACCAGTGGTTGCAATCTCATATATACTTTGATTTCATGTAATACAAACCAGAGAACGCAAACACTGATGTCCCAAGACGAAGGTGTTAGTGATTCTATTTGAAATGTGAAAGACACACAGGCCTTGCCTACCGACACTTAATTTGTTGCTGTATTCTTGTACAATGATTTTGTTACATTCTGTTTGGAAACATTTTGTCAGACCTGGAGTGCAACTTCAACAAAGAGATGAATAAATAAAGAAGAAATATGTCAGCGTACATGTTTTATTTCTTCTGAATAGTCAGCTCTTTTTCATCACTATTTGTGCCATGGTTTATACGGTTGAATTTGCCATATCTGACTTCTTCAACAAGGTCCATGTTTGACAATAAGTATCTTCCCCCTGGTTTCTCTGTAAGAGAAAAAAATTATTGCAATTTACTTAGACCCTGTCAGTATAAATGACATTGTACTCTCATCAGTTTGATTGGAATCAGCAGGATAGAGATAGTCAGCTTATAGATGATGACTTGCATATAGTAATAAGGTAACAAAGTTTTACAACTAGATTTAACCATGTAATTTCCATCTCCAGTCCCTCTTTATAATCAGGATCCAAACAACTCCTTTTATAACAACAATGACTGATAGTGTTTCTTTGTTGTACCTTACGGTGTCACACAACACACACTCGTTGGTGTAAGTGACTCCGTTGGATCCGCACACAGGCTCAAAGTGGAAGGGACAGCCAGGCTGCTGATAGTTGTAGCACGCCGGCTAAAGGAAAGATGTTTGAGTGTTGTGAGCTTTGTCTTTCCTCACAGTTTTAATTCATTTGAATGGACCATTATGATCAGTGACACAAGAAAAACTAGTGAACTCTTTGTGTCAAAATATGAATAACTGGATACATTACCTTCTTAAAACTTGCCCCCTGCACATCTGATGGACAAAACATTGTCATTGATATAGTGACACAACATTAACCATACATACTAAAAGTACATTTCAATGGTGAAGAAGTATGCTTACTTGAGAGGCAAGATATGATGAGAAGAAGGAGAAAAGTAGGTTTTCCAGGCATATTGGCAACTGCAGTAGTTCGCTACGGTGAGTGTTTCTCCTAGTAATAAATGTCTATATACTCTAGTAGTGTTTTGGGAAACTTCAATGACCTCATTTCTGGCCAAAGTCCCCCTTCGGTTCTATTGACAGTGACACACATTTTTGGCTCTAGTCTTAAAACAAAATGTCAAACAGTAGCACCATGCAGATATCCAAGCTCTTGTGAAGACCAATGTTGAATATTTCTCTGGGTCAGGTTGGTTCAGTCTCTATTGTTACAACCACACTCCCTGGTGATTCATTCAGCTAGCTGTTATGATGTCTCTTCAAGGCAATATTCAGAAGGACAAACAACAGCTTTGTACTTATTGAGTATGATCATTTCAGGGGAACACAAATCACACATAACAGAGGGGAACAATTCAAACAGACCTGCATGGTAGGGCTCCGTTTGACAAGTCAATGATTCACGTATCTCTAATGGGAACTCTACAGCTTAATCCTGTCCACACATGTGGTTTCCATATTTTCTCACTGACTTTATCTCGATGACAAACCATGAGTAGCTAGCAGACCTATAGTAATCATTACCAGTTTAACAAATACATGTGTTCAGTGCTTCACCCTGGCCTGAGGTGTGTTGGAGTTATGTTGATGCTCAGAATATCTTTTACTGATGATATACAGTTTCTAGGAATTACTGAATGATAAAGCCACAATGTATGTCCCCCTTTAACATTTCTATAGCATTCATATTAACAAATCGGCAAAAATGGTGGGCAAAAACGACATTTATTGCATTGTATTTCTTACATCATGAAAATATAATTCAAAAGTAAAAACGTATTCAGGATACCGGAATTCGATCTCAGATTTTTTTCTTCAGGTCTCTGGCGCCATCTAGAGGAAAACACATGAATACCACAACACACTTTTTCGTTTTTGCCTAAAACACTTGACCTACTCTACAGTACAACGATGACCCATACCACAAAGTACTAAAATGACTCACTGTCTTACACTTATAGTCAAACATAACTTTATACAGTAAGGTTCAAGTGTCAGTAGGTCTAAGGCTACGCAATCAGGAATGGCGCCACTACAGTTTCCACAGAAGTACGGGGCACTCAGTGTATTGCTCTGTGAAACATTAACAGACTTGTGGTTGTACCTTAGCCCAGAAGATCCCCTGCTCCTTGCATAGGGCTATGTCTCTTTTCAGCTGACACCACAAGACGGCACAGAAGTCCCCACACAGGGAGCCCTGGACACCAAAGTATTTGCCAGGAGTATTTGTATTTGTATTTATTAAGGATCCCTGGGTTCCAGCAACATTAAAGCAGTTATATACAGTTTCAAATATTACATTACATACCACTTTTCACAACACATTAAGTGTGTTCCCACAGGCCACTACTCTACCATCACATATCTACAATTCAAGGCCCATGTGTAGAGTGCGTGTCTTATCATTGCACAGTTGAAGTCAGAAGTTTACATACACCTTAGCCAAATACATTTAAACTCAGTTTTTCACAATTCCTGACATTTAATCCTAGTAAAAAGTCCCTGTCTTAGGTCAATTAGGATCACCACTTAATTTTAAGAATGTGAAATGTCAGAATAATAGTAGAGAGAATGATTTATTTCAGCTTTTATTTCTTTCATCACATTCCCTGAGGGTCAGAAGTTTACATACACTCAATTAGTATTTGGTAGCATTGCCTTTAAATTGTTTAACTTGGGTCAAACGTTTCGGGTAGCATTACACAACCTTCCCACAATAAGTTGGGTGAATTGTGGCTCATTCCTCCTGACAGAGCTGGTGTAACTGAGTCAGGTGTGTAGGCCTCCTTGCTCGCACATGCTTTTTCAGTTCTGCCCACAAATGTTCTACAGGATTGAGGTCAGGGCTTTGTGATGGCCACTCCAATACATTGACTTTGTTGTCCTTTAGCCATTTTGCCACAACTTTGGAAGTATGCTTGGGGTCATTGTCCATTTGGAAGACCCATTGCGACAAGCTTTAACTTCCTGACTGATGTCTTGAGATGTTGCTTCAATATATCCACATAATTTTCCAACCTCATGATGCCATCTATTTTGTGAAGTGCACCAGTCCCTCCTGCAGCAAAGCACCCCCACAACATGATGCTGCCACCCCCATGCTTCACGGTTGGGATGGTGTTCTTTGGCTTGCAAGCCTCCTCCCTTTTTCCTCCAAACATAACGATGGTCATTATGGCCAAACATTTCTATTCTTGTTTCATCAGACCAGAGGATATTTCTCCAAAAACTACGATCTTTGTCCCCATGTGCAGTTGCAAACAGTAGTCTGGCTTTTTTTTGGCGGTGTTGGAGCAGTGGTTTCTTCCTTGCTGAGCGGCCTTTCCGGTTATGTCGATATAGGACTCGTTTTACTGTGGATATAGATACTTTTGTACCTGTTTCCTCGAGCATCTTCACAAGGTCCTTTGCTGTTGTTCTGGGATTGATTTGCACTTTTCGCACCAAAGTACGTTCATCTCTAGGAGACAGAACGCGTCTCCTTCCTGAGCGGTATGACGGTTGCGTGGTCCCATGGTGTTCATACTTGCGTACTATTGTTTGTACAGATGAACGTGGTACCTTCATGCGTTTGGAAATTTCTCCCAGGGATGAACCAGACTTGTGGAGGTCTACAATTTTTCTTCTGAGGTCTTGGCTGATTTCTTTTGATTTTCCCATGATGTCAAGCAAGAGGCACTGAGTTTTAAGGTAGGCCTTGAAATACATCCACAGGTACACCTCCAATTGACTCAAATTATATCAATTAGCCTATCAGAAGCTTCTAAAGCCATGACATCATTTTCTGGAATTTTCCAAACTGTTTAAAGGCACAGTCAACTTAGTGTATGTAAACTTCTGACCCACTGGAATTGTGATACAGTGAATTATAAGTGAAATAATCTGTCTGTAAACAATTTTTGGAAAATTACTTGTGTCATGCACAAAGTAGATGTCCTAACCGACTTGCCAAAACTATAGTTTGTTAACAAGAAATTTGTGGAGTGGTTGAAAAACGAGTTTCAACGACTCCAACCTAAGTGTATGTAAACTTGCGACTTCAACTGTATGTGTGTCTGTGCCCGTGCGTGTGTCTCTTCACAGTCCCTGGTATTCCATAAGGTGTATTTTTATCTGTTTTTTAAATCTGATTCTACTGCTTGGATCAGTTACTTGATGTGGAATAGAGTTCCATGTAGCCATGGCTCTATGTAGTACTGTGCGTCTCCCATAGTCTGTTCTGGACTTGGGGATTGTGAAGAGACCTTTGGTGGCATGTCTTGTGGGGTATGCATGGGTGTCCGAGCTGTGTGCTGGTAGTTTAAACAGACACCTTGTGCATTCAGCATGTCAACACTTCTTACAAAAACAAGTAGTGATAAAGTCAATCTCTCCTCCACTTTGAGCCATGAGAGATTGACATGCATATTATGAATATTAGCTCTCTGTGTACATTTAAGGGCCAGCCGTGCTGCCTTGTTCTGAGCCAATTGTAATTCTCCTAGGTCTCTGTTTGTGGCACCTAACCACATGACTGAACAGTAGTCCAGGTGCGACAAAACTAGAGCCTGTAGGACCTGCCTTGTTGAAAGTGTTGTTAAAAAGGCAGAGTATCGCTTTATTACAGACAAACTTCTCCCCATCTTAGCTACTGTTGTATCAGCATGTTTTGACCATGACAGTTTACAATGCAGGGATAATTCAAGCAGGTTTAGTCACCTCAACTTGCTCAAATTCCACATAATTTATTATAAGATTTAGTTGAGGTTTAGGGTTTAGTGAATGATTTGTCCCAAATACAATACTGTTAGTTGTTTAAATATTTAGGACTGACTTATTCCCTGACATCCATTCTGAAACTAACTGCAGCTTTTTGTTAAGTGTTGCAGTGATTTCACTCACTGTAGTAGCAGAAGTGTATAGTGTTGAGTCAGCTGCATACATAGACACACTGGCTTTACTCAAGGCCAGTGGCATGTCAATAGTAAAGATTTAAAAAGTTAAGGGGCCTAGACAGCTGCCCTGGGGAATTCCTAATTCTACCTGGATTATGTTAGAAAGGCTTCCATTAAATAACACCCTCTGTTTTCTGTTAGACAGGTAACTCTTTATCCACAATATAGCAGGGGGTGTGAAGCCATAACACATACATTTTTCCATCAGCAGACTATGATCGATAATGTCAAAAGCCACACTGAAGTCTAAGAAAACAGCTATTATTAGCAATTTCTCTGAGCCAATCATCAGTCATTTGTGTAAGTGACGTGCTTGTTGAATGTCCTTCCCTTTACTAAGGGTTGGTAACAGGCTGATTGGTCGGCTATTTGAGCCAGTAAAGGGGATTTTACTATTCTTGGGTAGCGGAATTACGTTTCTTCCCTCCAGGCCTGAGGGCACACACTTTCTAGTAGGGTTAGATGGAAGATATGGTAAATAGGAGAGGCAATATCGTCCGCTATTATCCTCAGTAATTTTCCATCAA
Organism: Salvelinus alpinus; assembly: GCF_045679555.1. Taxonomy (NCBI): domain Eukaryota; kingdom Metazoa; phylum Chordata; class Actinopteri; order Salmoniformes; family Salmonidae; genus Salvelinus; species Salvelinus alpinus. The sequence goes on from NC_092086.1 coordinate 103,971,299, forward strand.
CGTTGTCAGACCGCAGTGGCTTGTCATTGTTGATAGACAACAATCATTTTTTCACCTCTTCCACACTCACTTTATGGAATTCAAAATTACAAGGCTTGTCTTTCATAATTTGATCAGTTATACTTCAACGTTTAGTGTCAGTGTTTGTTGCTGGCATGTCATGCCTAAGTTTGCTAATCTTCCCAATTAAAAAAGTCATTAAAGTAATTGGTAATATCAGTGGGTTTTGTGATGAATGAGCCATTTGATTAATTGAATGATGGAGCTGAGTTTGCCTTTTTGCCCATATTTTCATTTAAGCTTTTTACTCAAATTTTTTATATTATTCTTTATGTGATTTATCTTTGTTTATCTATGTGGACAAATTATTATAGGAGGACTTGGGAGAATAATGATTTGCAACAGACAGCGCATTCACTATCAGAAATAAAAATACAGCCCAACTGGCCTGCTACTGCGCCTTTCTGTGTCTTCGATATTCTTTCATGCTCAATGATGCACCTGGCCTCTCCACTGCCTATCAGCTATTCGTATTTGTTCTTGTGAAGTCATATTGAAAATTGATGCAGTTTTGAATGCTTTTATGGGTAATATATTTCTAGTTAGCCTATTGCATATCTGGACAAACGATCCACCTACCACTATTGTCACTATGAATGGTGGATAGAGGGCAGGGTGGACCGTTAGACTGGTAGACTATACTGACCTGTGGTATAGTAAAAGTTAGCACACGGAAAAGCATAGTGCAAAAGGGAAGTACCAAAACACCTTGATATAAGGGAGGTGCATACAAGCAGATGAGGAAATGTTGCTAGGTTGGAAGAAATTATATAGTAAAACCTGCAAAAGAGCAGATGTAAACCAGTCAAAAAATGCACTACCATCCCCTGTGCCCAATAAAAAACCACACAACCCTCCCCAAATCAAAAACACATTCACTCTCTGAATGGCACACATACCCAATCCATACCTCAATGATCTCAAGGCTTAAAAATCCTTATTTAACCTGTCTCCTCCACTTCATCTACACTGACTGAAGTGGATTTAACAAGTGACATCAATAAGGGATCATAACTTTCACCTGGATTCACCTGGTCAGTCTCTGTTATGGAAAGAGCAGGTGTTCATAATGTGTTGTATACTCAGTGTATGTACTCTGGTACCAGATCTATTTGTGCTGTCTGCCAACTCCATAATATTGACCCCCAAAAATGTATCTTAAAGGAGTTAGCCATCAGTGACGGAGTTGACGAGCCACTGACGGAGTTGACAACAGATACTTAAAAGAGACATATTTTTTGCCTCTAAAAATAAAAGTTCAATACACATATTTGTAAAATATGGAAAATTATTTATTTGAAAATCCCCAATAAAAACATAACCATTCTATAAGATGTTTCAGCACTCTGACGGAGTTTATGTTAGACAAAAATCTGACAGCGTTTATGTAATTTTTCTTCTTCATTCAAATGGTATACACAGTAGCAATTTTGTTTTTCCACAGATGCTTTATAACTCTAAAACCTAATTAAATGTAACATATTCAAACCAAAATTCATATTCTATTTTAATCTCTCAGGCAGATGGAGTTTATGTTAGTGACCATGGTGATTCCAATATTGTTTGCTTAAATCTATCAAAAGTAGAGAACTATACAGACCATGAGGAGTCTTGTTGCACTACATGTAATGAGGACAGGAAGAAGGGGTCTTTATGGTATAGCTGACCCTGCTCATTCCTGATTCAATTGGGATTTTAGACAAATCTGATGGACTAAACCAAATCTTTCAGGAATCAAAGTTTTGAGATCAATATTATCTAGTCACAAAGGGCTATTGCAAGAAACTACATCCAATAGTTTTTCAGTTAATAGCAATTTTTGCCAGTTTTTAGAATTTTCACATTTTCAATTTTTTGGAGAGTTTGAAAATGGGATCCTTTGCTCCAGACAAGGGAATTTCCGGGCATTTCCAGGCATTTCACCCTTTGCCTTGATGACAGCTTTGCACACTTTTGGCATTCTCTCAACCAGCTTCACCTGGAATGCTTTTCCAACAGTCTTGAAGGAGTTCCCACATATGCTGAGCACTTGTTGGCTGCTTTTCCTTCACTCTGCGGTCCAACTCTCCTTCTTGATCAAATAGCCCTTACACAGCCTGGAGGTGTGTTGTGTCATTGTCCTGTTGAAACACAAATGATAGTCCCATTAAGCGCAAACCAGATGGGATGGCATATGGCTGCAGAATGCTGTGGTAGCCATGCTAGTTAAGTGTGCCTTGAATTCTAAATAAATCACTGACAGTGTCACCAGCAAAGCACCCCCATACCATCGCACCTATACCTCCCGGCTTCACGGTGGGAACCACACATGCGCAGATCATTCATTCACCTACTCTGCATCTCACAAAGACACAGCGGTTGGAACCAAAAAAAATCGAATTTAGACTCATCAGACCAAAGGACAGATTTCCACCGGTCTAATGTCTATTGCTCGTGTTTCTTGGCCCTAGCAAGTCTCTTCTTCTTATTGGTGCCCTTTATTAGTTGTTTCTTTGCAGCAATTCGACCATGAAGGCCTGATTCTGCGTGAACATGAACTGAACAGTTGATGTTGAGATGTGTCTGTTACTTGAACTCTGTGAAGCATTTATTTGGGCTGCAATTTCTGAGGCTGGTAACTCTAATGAACTTATCCTCTGCAGCAGAGGTAACTCTGGGTCTTCCTTTCCTGTGGCGGTCCTCATGAGAGACAGTTTCATCATAGCACTTGATGGTTTTTGCGATTGCACTTGAAGAAACTTTCAAAGTTTCATCAGACCAGAGAATCTTGTTTCTCATGGTCTGAGAGTCCTTTAGGTGCCTTTTGGCAAACTCCAAGCGGGCTGTCATGTGCCTTTTACTGAAGAGTGGCTTCCATCTGGCCACTCTAACACTCTAAAGGTCTGATTGGTCGAGTGCTCTAGGAAGAGTCTAGGTGGTTCCAAACTTCTTCCATTTAAGAATGATGGAGGCCACTGTGTTCTTGGGGACCTTCAATGCTGCAGAAATGTTTTGGTACCCTTCCCCAGATCTGTGCCGAGACACAATCCTGTCTCTGAGTTTTATGGACAATTCCTTCAACCTCATGGCTTGGTTTTTGCTCTGAAATGCACTATCAACTGTGAGACCTTATATAGACAGGTGTGTGCCTTTCAAAATCATGTCCAATCAATTGAATTTACCACAGGTGGACTCCAATCAAGTTGTAGAAACATCTCAAGGATGATCAATGGAAACAGGATGTATCTGAGCTCAATTTCGAGTTTCATAGAAAAGGGTCTGAATTCTTATGTGAATAAACAATTTCAGTTATTTTTTTATTACACATTTGTGAACATTTCTAAGAACATGTTTTCACTTTGTCATTATGGGGTATTCTGTGTAGATGGGTGAGGATTATTTTATATTTAGAATAAGGCATAACGTAACAAAATGTGGTAAAAGGGAAAGGGTCTGAATACTTTTCAAATGCACTGTATATGCATGAGGGTGAGTAAGTACCAGGTTAAGGACCTGGAATTAGGCTGGAATTCAATCAAATCCCCAATGAGGAAACTCCAGACTAAGAACACATCAAATGCCTCAAATGAATAAGGCAATAACTATAGGCGAAATAAAGAGGACAATATGCATTTCTGAGATGAAGAAAAACACAGTTCATTATTATTTATTAATAGAGGTAATGATGACAGGTAATTGTGAAATGTGAAAGTTGCTATATAGTTTTTGAACACTTGATGGCGCAACAATCCTTCAAATAGTTATGTGTTTAATCATCAGAAGAGATAGCCTAGTGTTTAGAGCGTTGGGCCAGTAACCTAAAGGGCGCTGGATCGAATCCCCGAGCTTACAAGGTAAAAATATTTTGTTCTGCCCCTGAACAAGGCGGTTAACCCACTGTTCCCCGATAGGCCGTCATTGTAAATAAGAATTTGTTCTTAACTGACTTGCCTAGTTAAATAAAGGTGAAATAAAAATAAAAATGATGCTACACTTTGCGCTGACGGTTCTTGCGCACTATTTCTATCCCCCAATCCTCCTCCCCCTGCACGTGATATTAGATCGGAACATGCGCACACATGGTTAGAATAGGCACATCTGCAATGACGTAAACTGAACCGCCCAGCCTGAAAAAGCTGCCAATTTGAAGCAGCTTGGAACTTGGCTATGGTTCCAGACCGGGTATACTGTATTAAAGGGAGCTATACTTCACCTCAATTTAGCTGTGTTGCATACACTGTCCTAGACCTAGACTAGTTGCTATTATTAAGCAGAGTACTACCTGCGTTATCCAAAAGTAACAACTCAGCAAACACACCAAGTCTATTTTAAAAAGGACAGTTGGGCTATAAATTAGGTATCCTTATTCTTGGGGATAGACTATTTTCTGCAAAGTGAGTTGTATCTTAGCCTGTGCTCCTCTGTTTTCTCAAGGGGAGCGAGCCACTGCAGTAGCGGTATGAGAGTCCAAGAAAAAGAGAATGGCATAAACCGAGAAGAGATGCACAGAGGAGAGAAGTGATCTGGCTACCACGGAACTCAGTGCAGACGAAGTCTATTGTCTGCAATCTGTACTCTACTCTCTACAGTTGGGTTTTGCCGCTGCCAATGAAAATGAAGACGGTAACTATCTGCTTGTAGTCTATCAGCACTCCATAGACACAACTCATGCACGTTTAACGGAGCCAACGCAGATCCCTCTTCTTTAAAACCTGTAGGCTATCCATCTTTAGAAAATAACAGAAAATACAATGACTTATCTTTCACATTGTGGACTACATATTTTGGAAAATCTCTTTTGTGATTTTAGCAAAACGGGAAATAGATCAAAGGTGAAAAAGTATACCCTATAGGCACTTACAATTCCTGACACAGTGTTTGGTGAGTAGCCTAAATGTTGGTTAAAGTTGCAAACTTGCATCCACTATTTATTCCATCATTTTTATAGAACAGTGTAACTTTTAACACTGGTTTGATGCCTATGAGCACTTGGCATAGCCCAGGCTACTTTATCTTGCACTGTTACATTTGTAACTCACTAAAACAGATCCACATCTGTTAGAACAGTCTGCGTGTCTGTCTGTGTCGGCAAAGTCAAACAAACCCAAATTACTTGCCGAGATAGAGTGCCTAGGCTACTAACAATAATGATTCCCGGCATTTTCAAACTCTTTTCGAAATCCCTAAAATAAGAACAGCGCTGGACTGTTTGTATTATATTCCAGTTGTAGTTGAATTACATAGCCTCCTAGATTAACAGAAGCAGTGTAAAGTCACTTGTTTTTATTTGAGCGATCGGTTGGTCGTTTGGTCGGTCGTTGTAGTCTGATGTATTCGGGCCGAGTGCCAACTGTCTGGGTCAGACGGAGTGGCCAAGTAGATTTAGGCTGCTGTCTGGATATGTGCAGCTATGTTGGTTATATAGCCTTTAGAGAAGATACAACACGCCGCTTCCAACACTATGGATCCTATCCACAGACAGATACCCACCCGTACTGGTTTTACGCGCATCTGATAGATCAGAGGTGATTGGTGGAATTTACGCGTCATTTTCACTAGGACCTAAACTTGGAACCTCGCCTGCGCTTGGTTCTAACAGTATGGCATGCAATATATATGAGCTGTGTGAGTGAGTGACCTTCTCTTGAAGAATATCCGGTAAGTGATTTGAAATATAAATGTTTTTATTGATTGATTGATCAATTGCTTGATAGGTTAATGTATGAATGTGTGCGTTATTACATGGTTATTACCTGATTATTACACCTTTACTTCTGAGTTATTTGCGCGTGCACACACACACACACACACACACACACACACACACACACACACACACACACACACACACACACACACACACACACACACACACACACACACACACACACACACACACACACACACACACACACCACACAAGCACACACACACACACACACTCAGAGGGCTTGCTGAGACCAACATTGATCTGTTGATTTGCTCCTGGCTGCAGAGAGAATCAGTGGGATAGAGATGACACAACCTGTTATAGAGACAGGTGCTGTGTTGACTGAGGAGGCTGGCGGACATCAGCACACGCTGCTTTTGTACTTGATCAATGGGTTGTTGTTGTTGTTGACTTGCTGTTGAACGTCTGAGAGGCTGACTTCTCCTTAGGCTGTGGAGATGGTATGGTGTCATAAACATCCTTAAACACACACCTCGGGTTTATCAGGCTGGGATAGAGATGACAGGCTGGTTTAGCAGTACTGGTTTAGCAGGCTGGTTTAGCAGTACTGGTTTATCAGTACTGGTTTAGCAGGCTGGTTTATCAGTACTGGTTTAGCAGGCTGGTTTATCAGTACTGGTTTAGCAGTACTGGTTTAGAAGGCTGGTTTAGCAGGCTGGTTTAGCAGGCTGGTTTATCAGGCTGGTTTATCAGTACTGGTTTATCAGTTGTTTTGTAGCAGGTATGCTTATTTACCTATGAAATGATGTATTCACAGGTATGCAGATGGATTGGTCAAGACAAGCTTCCAATATAGATCTAGATCTATAGATCTGCTGCATGGGATGTGTTTGAAGAGACTGACTGATCTACTGCTGGATTCTAGCATCACCACCACCCATGATTAGTGGCTGACATGAGCTCAGAGGGAAACACCAGTGAGGTCTGGAAGTGTCAGTTGCCCTCAGGAGGAAGCTGAGTGTCTCTGAGACATTCTCTGTGTGAGACCTGGATGAGACGAGAAGAGAAGGAGAAGTAGTGATAACATTTCCCACACAGAGGACCTAAAACCATGGGCTTGTTATGGTGCCAGGCACGCCGGACTGAAGTGTGTTCCTAGCCCATCAGTAGCACCACCACCCCCCTCAACCCTCCTCCCCCCAACCCCATGTCAGACCTTTCTCTAAATGATGGACATTTTGTGGAAGACGCTGACTTGGATATTGATATTGAGCCTGGTGGTGGTCATGGCTTCCTCTGAATTTCAAAGACTTTCGCACAACTCACAAGGTAGGATTGCGCATTGCTTAATAACCTTGTACTGCAGTGGGCTAAATCATATTCACACAGTGATTCATGGTCGTCTTAGATAGATCTACTTTGAAACAAAAGGATACACCTCAAACAAATGGTTATGGGATTAAAAAAGAGGACACCTGTACCATGTTAGATATAGAGTAGAAATGTATTCCATTTTGAGTTTGCATCCCAATATTACACTTCATATACATCACAGAAGACTGAAATATACCAAAACTGTTTGACATAGAAATACCAGTTTTATTTTTATTTTTTATAACCTTGATTAATTATGAAATTATGAAAAATATGAATAACATTCCACCCATGTGGCCACTAGAGGGCACTATTCGTGATAGAATGCATAAAAGGGGTTTGTGCACATCTCCCTAGGTACTAGAAATGCTCTCCTTCAGAGAAAGTGATTTCTCTAAGCAGTGAGGCAGGTGTAGGTATGGTTGCTGCACATGGTCAGTGGTCAGTCAGTCAGTGAGACATCTGTAACATCTGGTGATCCTGACCTCACTGTTGTTTTAGAGGGATGAATCACAACCTGCTAGCTCTGGCACACTGTGAGGTCATGTCTGTCCTGTCACTGTCTGAGTTCCACTATAGACATACACTGACATTCTACTTTCTATGAGTCCTACTATCTGTAGTGTGTATCCTGTATGTATTATGCAATGGCTAGATCCCTCTCATTTGTCTCTTCCTCCTTCTCTTCTCCTCATACACCCCTCCTCCGATGGCTCGTCCCTCCATCCCCCCGTTCATTATTTTCTGTAAAAGACGAGTACCTGTCCTACTTGCAGCACTACCAGCTGACTGTGCCAGTGCGAGTGGACGAGAACGGGGACTTCCTCAGCTACACTGTGAAACATCACAAGCCCGGTCGCAGGAGACGAACCGCCGACGCCACCAACACCACCATCGGCCCAGAGCCAACCGACCACGCTGAACAGAACCCGGCCCAGTCCCGGCTCTTCTACAGACTGTCGGCTTACGGAAAGCACTTTCACTTAAACCTGACCCTCAACCCCCACCTGGTGTCCAAACATTTCACGGTGGAGTACTGGGGGAGAGAGGGCCTGGAGTGGAGACATGACATGGTGGAGAACTGCCACTATGTAGGATACCTGCAGGATCAGTACAGCTCCACCAGAGTAGCGCTCAGTAACTGTAAGGGCTTGGTGAGTACCATGGGATGTGTTTGGTTCGGCGGTGTGTTGGAAGGAAGCTGCTGTATGTAGTAGCCAAGCAGTATTGGAATGTGTGATGATGGGATGGAAGAGAGGACAACCTGATCTGTGTGTTTCGTAGAACACCCACCACCACTCTACTCCCCTTCATGGCTTTCTGTGACTTTAGTTTTGAGTATGTCTGAGTGTATTTGTGTATATTTGAGTGTGTTTGAATAGTACTCAAGGACCTGTTTTGTGAGGAGGCCGGGAGGCCCCCATTGACCAGTCTTCTCCCTGTCTGAGTCACAGAGAGTTAATACTATGCCGTCTCTCTGCTCTGCTCTGCTCTGCTCTGCTTACCTCAGACAAACCCACAGCTCTACAGGATTAGACAGAGTGTAGTTTGCTAAATAGCATGTTGGCCTCCCTCCTCCTGGCACAGTGACACTGTTAGGATAGGGCACAGTGACACTGTTAGGATAGGGCACAGTTAGGATAGGGCACAGTGACACTGTTAGGATAGGGCACAGTGACACTGTTAGGATAGGGCACAGTAGGATAAGGCTGATGAGGAAAGCTCTCTACAGGATCATCAGAGCTTTAGTCACAGCCAGCCAGCAAGCCAGCCAACCAGGCAGTCAGCCATCCAGCCAGCCAGTCCACCCACTATAAAGAACCTAACATGCAGCCAGCCAGAAACCAGCCAGCCAACCAGTTAGTCTGCCCACTATAAAGAACCTAACACATAGCCAGCCAGCCAGCCAACCAGACAGCCAGCCAACCAGCCAGCCAACCAGTCAGTTCACCATAGTGTACCCCACACCTATCCTTCTCAATGGACTGTGACAGTAAGCATGCAGGGCTGTCTTTCTGTTTGCTTACTAAACAGTCAGGACCAACTCTCTTGTTTTGGGGATGCATCAAACTTCTCCTCAGGTTTCAGTTTCCCCAGATATACTAATGCCCAGTCCCAAATCAACCCCTAGCCCCTAACTTACCCCTAGGCATTTGTTGTAGATCTGAAGAGGTTGGATGGATGAGTGTAGGCGATATGGTAATAGCTCCACACAGACCCAGCCCAGGACTATCTGGTAGTGTCAGATCTATGAGACGTGACTGTTTGGAGGTAAGGGACTAGACAAGGGGGTTATGAACTGGGCTTGAGTTTCTCCAGGGAAAAAATAAAGAAAGGGATTGTGTTGCTTTCTGTGGGCCTTAACGAGGCAGCTAATCAAAGCTTAGGTATTGTTCCTCTTAAAGGTGTTGATCTTAGACTGATGGACTGGCCAGACTGTCTTTGTTAAAACTCACCGCTGATGGACTGGCCAGACTGTCTTTGTTAAAACTCACCGCTGATGGACTGGCCAGACTGTCTTCGTTAAAACTCACCGCTGATGGACTGACCAGACTGTCTTTGTTAAAACTCACCACTGATAGACTGGCCAGACTGTCTTCATTAAAACTCACCGCTGATGGACTGACCAGACTGTCTTTGTTAAAACTCACCACTGATGGACTGACCAGAATGTCTTCATTAAAACTCACCACTGATGGACTGACCAGAATGTCTTCATTAAAACTCACCACTGATAGACTGCCAGACTGTCTTCATTAAAACTCACCACTGACAGACTCACCAGACTGTCTTTGTTAAAACTCACCACTGATGGACTGACCAGACTGTCTTTGTTAAAACTCACCACTGATGGACTGACCAGAATGTCTTCATTAAATCTCACCGCTGATGGACTGACCAGACTGTCTTTGTTAAAACTCACCACTGATAGACTGGCCAGACTGTCTTCATTAAATTTCACCGCTGATGGACTGACCAGACTGTCTTTGTTAAAACTCACCACTGATGGACTGACCAGAATATCTTCGTTAAAACTCACCACTGATAGACTGGCCAGACTGTCTTCATTAAAACTCACCACTGATAGACTGCCAGACTGTCTTCATTAAAACTCACCACTGATGGACTGACCAGAATGTCTTCGTTAAAACTCACCACTGATAGACTGGCCAGACTGTCTTTGTTAAAACTCACCACTGATGGACTGACCAGACTGTCTTTGTTAAAACTCACCACTGATAGACTGCCAGACTGTCTTCATTAAAACTCACCACTGATGAACTGAACAGACTGTCCTTGTTAAAACTCACCACTGATAGACTGCCAGACTGTCTTCATTAAAACTCACCACTGATAGACTGCCAGACTGTCTTCATTAAAACTCACCACTGACAGACTTGCCAAACTCTTATCCTCCCTCTTATCCCCCCTCTTAACCCCCTCTTATCCCCCTCTTAACCCCCTCTTATCACCCCTCTTATCCCCTTTTATCCCCCCTCTTAACCCCCTCTTATCCCCTCTCTTATCACCCCTCTTATCCCCTTTCCCCCCCTCTTAACTCCCTCTTACCCACCCCTCTTATCCCCCTCTTATCACCCCTCTTAACCCCCCTTTATACCCCCTTTTATCACCCCTCTTATCCCCTTTTATCCCCCCTTATCCCCCTCCTTATCCCTCCTATTATACCCCCTCTCATCCCCCCTCTCATCACCCCTCTCATCCCTTCTCTTATCCCCCCTCTTATACCACCTTATCCACCCTCTTATCACCCTATCCCCCTCTCATCCCCCCTATTTTACTTTGAAACATCTCAGAAGAAGAAGGAAGCTCTGTTCCTCTGTGCCAATCACAATTATGTGGAGAAAAACATGTATTACTGTTGCTGCGACCAAATGTACAGTATCATAAATTGAATTAGGTCTGTTTCGCCTCTGACCATTTTAATAGTACCAAAAATGGACAAAAGTGAAATGTATCTGAAGTGTAATCTTGTAAAATGCTAGACGTATTTGATATCTTGACATCACACTCTGCTAGGCATTTATCAAATCTGGGTTTCTTGCCGGAGTGTGCCAAGTTGTGATATTTGGTTAATTGGTTTCGTTGTGGGTTTTTACGGAGGGAAACAGCGTGCCAATGTTTTTTATAAACACATTCTGAAGTACTTTTTCAATTTATGTTACAAAGGGGGTGTTCAAGGGCAGAGAGCTGTGTACTCTGGTCCCAGTCCCAGTAATTACTGCGTTGTTCTAGGTGTAATTGGTTGTTATAACATGATTTATCAAATTGCTTCAGAGTGTGGGGTGTTTCTACATCTGACTGCAGTGCAACACACAGAGCAAAGCAGAACAGAGCTATGTGCTGCAGCCTGCAATGTTATGTGACTCAGGCTGTAACACACCATTAGCCATTTAGCTCTGACTCAGGCTGTAACACACCATTAGCCATTTAGCCCTGACTCAGGCTGTAACACGCCATTAGCCATTTAGCTCTGACTCAGGCTGTAACACACCATTAGCCATTTAGCCCTGACTCAGGCTGTAACACGCCATTAGCCATTTAGCCCTGACTCAGGCTGTAACACACCATTAGCCATTTAGCCCTGACTCAGGCTGTAACACGCCATTAGCCATTTAGCCCTGACTCAGGCTGTAACACACCATTAGCCATTTAGCCCTGACTCAGGCTGTAACACGCCATTAGCCATTTAGCCCTGACTCAGGCTGTAACACACCATTAGCCATTTAGCCCTGACTCAGGCTGTAACACGCCATTAGCCATTTAGCCCTGACTCAGGCTGTAACACGCCATTAGCCATTTAGCCCTGACTCAGGCTGTAACACACCATTAGCCATTTAGCGCTGACTCAGGCTGTAACACACCATTAGCCATTTAGCCCTGACTCAGGCTGTAACACACCATTAGCCATTTAGCCCTGACTCAGGCTGTAACACACCATTAGCCATTTAGCCCTGACTCAGGCTGTAACACACCATTAGCCATTTAGCCCTGACTCAGGGTGTAACACACCATTAGCCATTTAGCCCTGACTCAGGCTGTAACACACCATTAGCCATTTAGCCCTGACTCAGGCTGTAACACACCATTAGCCATTTAGCCCTGACTCAGGGTGCCAATCATTTCACAGATGATTGTAGTTGTGCTGAACAAAGCGTTCAACCTGATTAATAATAATAATACTGGTTAATAATACTCATTAGTAAAACAATATGTTGATGACTATAATGAAAATGGTTATTTGTTAAAAGTAATTTAATGTAAACAGCTTAAAATGTTTTACTGTAAGGCCATTTAGGCTGGTCGTACTTGGAATTACTTTTGGCAAAATTGTTAGATAATTTTTAAGGGTGTTATGTAATTATTTAAAAAGTGCAATAAGATCAATTGAAATGTTGTGTTTAAGTGTGCGTGTTGTGACATTGTTTGCATTCTTTGCTTATAACCTGTCTCTCTCGATGTTCTTGTTTCTCAACAAGCACGGCGTTATTACAACAGAAGAAGAGCAATATTTAATAGAGCCACTCAAGAATATATCCTCCACAACTTCCAGCCAATGGGACCAGGGAGAAGGACAGCAGCATGTTATATATAAAAAGTCTTCCATCCCCTCGCCGCAGCAGCAACCCAGCCAACACGAGTTCAGCTGTGGCATCTCAGGTTGGTGAAGAATCTTCTCTTCTCTGCTCTTCTCTGCGCTTCTCTTCTCTGCTCTGCTCTTCTCTTCTCTGCTCTTCTCTGCTCTTCTCTTCTCTGCTCTTCCCTTCTCTGCTCTCCCCTCCCCAGCTCCCCCCCTCCCCTCCCCTCACTGCCCCCCCTCCCCCTCCCCTCTTCTCAGCCTGGACCGACTCTGAGCTGGGTGACTGACGTAAACAAGCAGCTATACATAGCAGGACAGAGGAAGTGCTGGTTTGGTTCTAGGCCCAGGTTCCGGTGGATATGACCATGCTGCTGTAAGCTTGACCCGTTCTGGCCTCTACTCAGCCTGGTGTATACACCAGAAACTGATCCTAAAAAGGCTTTGTGACTGGGCACTATAGAACTAGAGCAACTACTACCACTGAATTCAAATGGACGCTCCTTTTCTCATTAAGTGTTTTTATGAACAATACACATACTCTGGCCCTCCGCAGAGCTGTGTCCTGTGAGATGTGGTGTGGTGGGATGGGAATTGGAGGGGAACCAGGTGGATGTGGAGGTATTTGGTCCAAGGTCTTATAAGTAGCAGCGAAGGCTGTCATGGGCAGGAAGTTGGCGTGCCCTGACATGTTCTATCTTATAGCCCTTCCCCAGAGCATCTGGGCCATAAAGGAAGGCAAGCCTTCAGCTGCAAGGTTCAAAGGGCCAGATTCCCAATGTGTGTCTGACTGCAACCCTCTCCTGACTCTGCTCTGGCTATGCCTTCGTGGATATACAGTACCAGTACCATATACAGTACCAGTCAAAAGTTTGGACAAAGTTTTTCTTTATTTGTACTATTTTATACATTGTAGAATTATAGTGAAGACATCAGAACTATTAAATAACAAATATGGAATCATGTAGTAACCAAAAAGTGTTAAACAAATCAAAATATATTTTAGATTTTAGATTCTTCAAAGTAGCCACCCTTTGCCTTGATGACAGCTTTGCACACTCTTGGCATTCTCTCAACCAGCTTCACCTGGAATGCTTTTCCAACAGTCTTGAAGGAGTTCCCACATATACTGAGCACTTGTTGGCTGCTTTTCCTTCAGTATGCGGTCCAACTCATCCCAAACCATCTCAATTGGGTTGAGGTTGGGTGATTGTTGTGTTAGTGTATGTCAGTTGTTTTGTCTGAAACTTTGTTCCCCCTGGTGCTATTGGACCAGGTCTCTCTTGGAAAAGAGATGTTATCTCAATGAGAAAAACCTGTATAAATAAAGGTTAAAAAAATAATAATAATAATTGTGGAGGGCAGGTCATCTGATGCAGCACACCATCACTCTCCTTCCTGGTCAAATAGCCCTCACACAGCCTGCAGGTGTGTTGGGTCATTGTCCTGTTGAAAAACAAATGATAGTCCCACTAAGCGCAAACCAGATGGGATGGCATATCTCTGCAGAATGCTGTGGTAGCCATGCTGGTTAAGTGTGCCTTGAATTCTACATGTAAATAAATCACAGACAGTGTCACCAGCAAAGCATCCCCACATCATGACACCTCCTTCTCCATGCTTCACGGTGGGAACCACACATGCAGAGATCATCCGTTCACCTACGCTGCATCTCACAAAGACACGGCGGTTGGAACCAACAATCTCATCAGACCAAAGGACAGATTTCCACTGGTCTAATGTCCATTGCTCGTGTTTCTTGGCCCAAGCAAGTCTCTTCTTCTTATTGGTGTCCTTTAGTACTGGTTTCTTTGTAGCAATTTGACCATGAAGTCCTGATTCACACAGTCTCCTCTGAACAGTTGATGTTGAGATGTGTCTGTTTGTAACGGCTTTCTTCCTGGGCTGAAGGAGAGGACCAACATGCAGCGCGGTTAGTGTTTAACATGTTTAATAGACGGTAAACTGTGAACACTTAACAACAATTCAAAACAACAAACGTGAAAGCCGAGACAGTCCTATCTGGTGCAGAACACAAACACAGAGACAGGAAACAAACACCCACAAAATCCCAACACAAAACAAGCCTCCTATATATGATTCTCAATCAGGGACAACGATTACCATCTGCCTCTGATTGAGAACCATATTAGGCTGGACATAGAAACAGACAAACTAGACACACAACATAGAATTCCCACCCAGCTCACGTCCTGACCAACTAAACACATACAAAACAACAGAAAACAGGTCAGGAACGTGACAGAACCCCCCCCTCAAGGTGAGAACTCCGGGCGCACCCCTAAAACTCAAGGGGAGGGTCTGGGTGGGCATCTGTCCGCGGTGGCGGCTCCGGCGCAGGACGAGGACACCACTCCACCACTGTCTTTGTCCCCCTCCTTAGCGTCCTTTGAGTGGCGACCCTCGCCCACGACCTTGGCCTAAGAATCCTCCCCAAGGCCCCCACATGATTTAGGAGGTAGCTCAGGACAGAGAGGTAGCTCAGGACAGAGAGGTAGCTCAGGACAGAGAGGTAGCTCAGGACAGAGAGGTAGCTCCGGACTAATGGCAGCTCCGGACTGAGTGGCAGCTCCGGACTGAGTGGCAGCTCCGGACTGAGTGGCAGCTCCGGACTGGGTGGCAGCTCCGGACTGGGTGGCAGCTCCGGACTGGGTGGCAGCTCCGGACTGGGTGGCAGCTCCGGACTGGGTGGCAGCTCCGGACTGGGTGGCAGCTCATGACTGGAGGGCAGCTCATGACTGGAGGGCAGCTCATGACTGGAGGGCAGCTCATGACTGTAGGGCAGCTCATGACTGTAGGGCAGCTCATGACTGTAGGGCAGCTCATGACTGTAGGGCAGCTCATGACTGTAGGGCAGCTCATGACTGGCTGACGGCTCTGGACGCTCATGGCTGACTGACGACTCCGGCAGATCCTGTCTGGTTGGCGGCTCTGGCAGATCCTGTCTGGTTGGCGGCTCTGGCAGATCCTGTCTGGTTGGCGGCCCTGGCAGATCCTGACTGACGAATGGCTCTAGCGGCTCCTGACTGACGAACGGCTCTGACGGCTCGGGACAGACGGGCGGCTCTAACGGCTCGGGACAGACGGATGGCTCTAACGGCGCTGGGGAGACGGATGGCTCAGATGGCGCTGGGGAGACGGATGGCTCAGATGGCGCTGGGGAGACGGATGGCTCAGATGGCGCTGGGGAGACGGATGGCTCAGATGGCGCTGGGGAGACGGATGGCTCAGATGGCGCTGGGGAGACGTATGGCTCCGATGGCGCTTGGCAGACGGCCAGCTCTGACGGCGTTGAGCAGACGGACAGTTCAGACGGCGTTGAGCAGACGGACAGTTCAGACGGCGTTGAGCAGACGGACAGTTCAGACGGCGTTGGGCAGCCGGGCAGTTCAGGCGCCGCTGGGCAGACGGGGAGTTCAGGCACCGCTGGGCAGACGGCAGACTCTGGCCGGCTGAGACGCACTATAGGCCTGATGCGTGGTGCCGGAACTGGAGGTACCGGGCTGAGGGCACGCACCTCAGGGCGAGTGCGGGGAGGAGGAACAGGGCTCTGGAGATGCACTGGAAGCCTGGTGCGTGGTGTAGGCACTGGTGGTACTGGGCTGGGGCGGGAAGGTGGCGCCGGATATACCGGACCGTGAAGGAGGACACGCGCTCTTGAGCACCGAGCCTCTCCAACCTTACCAGGTTGAATGATCCCCGTAGCCCTGCCAGTGCGGCGAGGTGGAATAGCTCGCACTGGGCTATGCAGGCGAACCGGGGACACCACCTGTAAGGCTGGTGCCATGTACGCCGGCCCGAGGAGACGTACTGGAGGCCAGATATGTTGGGCCGGCTTCATGGCACCCGGCTCGATGCCCAACCTAGCCCTACCAGTGCGGCAAGGTGGAATAGCCCGCACTGGGCTAAGCACGCGTACTGGGGACACCGTGCGCTCCACCGCATAACACGGTGTCTGACCAGTACGACGCCCTCTCACTCCACGGTAAGCCCGGGGAGTTGGCTCAGGTATCCAACCCGGCTTCGCCACACTCCCCTTTATCCCCCCCCAAGAAATTTTTGGGTGAGCCTCTCGGGCTTCCAGCCTCTCTTACGTGCTGCCTCCTCAATCCACCGCTCCTGGGCTGTGGCTGCCTCCTTCTCCTCCCGAGAGCGGCGATTCTCTCCAACCTTAGCCCAGGGTCCTTCTCCGTTTAATATTTGCTCCCAAGACCATTCCTCCTGGTACCGCTGCTTCTGTTGCTGCTGCCCATTTCCACGCTGCTTGGTCCGGGTTTGGTGGGTATTTCTGTAACGGCTTTCTTCCTGGGCTGAAGGAGAGGACCAACATGCAGCGTGGTTAGTGTTTAACATGTTTAATAGACGGTAAACTGTGAACACTTAACAACAATTCAAAACAACAAACGTGAAAGCCGAGACAGTCCTATCTGGTGCAGAACACAAACACAGAGACAGGAAACAAACACCCACAAAATCCCAACACAAAACAAGCCTCCTATATATGATTCTCAATCAGGGACAACGATTACCATCTGCCTCTGATTGAGAACCATATTAGGCTGGACATAGAAACAGACAAACTAGACACACAACATAGAATTCCCACCCAGCTCACGTCCTGACCAACTAAACACATACAAAACAACAGAAAACAGGTCAGGAACGTGACACTGTTACTTGAACTCTGTGAAGCATTTATTTGGGCTGCAATTTCTGAGGCTGGTAACTCTAATGAACTTATCCTCTGCAGCAGAGGTAACTTTGGGTCTTCCTTTCCTGTGGCGGTGGTCATGAGAGCCAGTTTCATCATAGCGCTTGATGGTTTTAGCGACTGCACTTGAAGAAACATTCAAAGTTCTTGACATTTTCCAGATTGACTGACCTTCATGTCTTAAAGTAATGATGGACTGTCGTTTCTATTTGCTTATTTGAACTGTTCTTGTCATAATATGGACTTGGTCTTTTACCAAATAGGGATATCTTCTGTATACCACCCCTACCTTGTCACAACACAACTGATTGGTTCAAACGCATTAAGGAGTAAAGAAATTCCACACATTTTCTTTTACACAAGGCACAGCTGTTAATTGAAATGCATTCCAGGTGACTACCTCATGAATCTGTTTGAGTGAATTCCAAGTGTGCAAAACTGTCATAAAGGCAAAGGTTGGAATCTCAAATATATAAAAAAATCATGTTTAACACTTTTTTGGTTACTACATGATTCCATGTGTTATTTCATAGTTTTGATGTCTTCACTATTATTCTATAATGTAGAAAATAGTAAAAATAAAGAAAAACCATGGAATGAGTAAGTGTGTCCAAACCTTTGACTGGTACTGTATATCTGATTGTTTCATTGTGTTTTAATTCAGTGAATAGTTTTTTTAATGTTGATAAATGTTTAATAAATAATAATTATTGGTTATCAAATCATCAGTAGTTTCTAATCTTCCTGGAATGTTTCTATTGAGGTGAACAGTATCAAACGCTCCCTTTCTTTTTGAAGTTACCCTGTGAAGATGATCATCAGATGAACCATTTCCTATAATCACCTGAGATGGTTCTTTTTCACAGCATATCATCAGACAACAACTTTACTCACTTGGTTGAGCATCTTTTTTCTCTCCCTCCTTCATCCACAGACCTCCCCTGCCAACATAGCACTCCTTCCCCAACCTCTCCAACCTCCTCCTCTCACTCCTTCTCTCCCACCCCAGCCCCTGGGTCCAACAGTTCCCTTCCCAGCGGAGGCTACAGACAGAGGCGGTCGGTCAGCATGGAGCGCTTCGTTGAGACCCTGGTGGTAGCTGATAAGATGATGGTTGGTTACCATGGACGCAAAGACATCGAGCACTATATCCTGTCTGTGATGAATATTGTAAGTTTGATCCTGCTTTTCGCTTTGATTACTGTTGTTTTGTCTCAAAGAAAAGCCTGACAATAGAGTTGGAGTCAATCACTTGGGCTTCCGAGTGGCGCAGCGTCACTACAGTCCCTGGTTCAAATCCAGGCTGAATCACATCCGGCCGTGATTGGGAGTCCCATACGGCGGCGCACAATTGGCCCAGTGTCGTCCGGGTTTGGCCGGTGTAGGCCGTCATTGTAAATAAGAATTTGTTCTTAACTGACTTGCCTAGTTAAATTAAGGTCAAAAAACAATTCAAATGGGTTCATGTCAATGGTCTAATGTAGTGTTTTCCTCATCTCCTGCCCTGCGTTAGTTTGAGTGCACAGAATATTACAAAGCAGTCAGGACTCACTTTCACCTGTCCAGGTCTTTCACATCAATGCAGATGAAGACTGGAGGAAAGATATTAAGATGCACCTCTAGCCTGCTGATATTGGAAACAGGCCAATGTAGAGTATTACAACAGGAACAATGGACTTATTCGAAGCGTTTCTCTCTTTGGATAGAATTTTGTTTTCATTAACATTTTAACAGAATGTTCTCTCTAACTGAAAACAGACATTTAAATCGCAGCGTGATCTGGATGTGTGGTTGCTGTTTTCAACCCCAGTATGTGTGAAGAAAACAATGATCCAGTGTTGTGACAGTTTGTCTGACTTTGTGTCTTTTCTTCTTTTCTGGAGGTCAGGTTGCCAAACTTTACCGTGATGCCAGCCTAGGAAATGTTGTGAACATTATAGTAACTCGCCTGATTGTACTGACTGAGGACCAGGTGAGGGCACTCTTCTCTCTGTCTTCCTCTTTCTCTCTCTGTCTTTTTCTCTCGCTGTCTTCCTCTTTCTATCTCTGTCTTCCTTTTTCTCTCTCTGTCTTCCTCTTTCTATCTCTGTCTTCCTTTTTCTCTCTCTGTCTTCCCTTTTCTCTCTCTGTCTTCCTCTTTCTCTCTCTGTCTTCCCTTTTCTCTCTCTGTCTTCCTCTTTCTATCTCTGTCTTCCCTTTTCTCTCTCTGTCTTCCTCTTTCTCTTTCTGTCTTCCCTTTTCTCTCTCTGTCTTCCTCTTTCTATCTCTGTCTTCCCTTTTCTCTCTCTGTCTTCCTCTTTCTATCTCTGTCTTCCCTTTTCTCTCTCTGTCTTCCTCTTTCTCTTTCTGTCTTCCCTTTTCTCTCTCTGTCTTCCTCTTTCTATCTCTGTCTTCCCTTTTCTCTCTCTGTCTTCCTCTTTCTATCTCTGTCTTCCTCTTTCTCTCTCTGTATTTCTCTCTCTCTGTCTTCCTCTTTCTCTCTCTTTATTTCTCTATCTCTGTCTTCCTCTTTCTATCTCTGTCTTCCTCTTTCTCTCTCTGTATTTCTCTCTCTCTGTCTTCCTCTTTCTCTCTCTTTATTTCTCTCTCTCTGTCTTCCTCTTTTTCTCTCTGTCTTCCCTTTTCTCTCTCTGTCTTCCTTTTTCTCTCTCTTTCTTCCTCTTTCTCTCTCTATATTTCTCTCTCGCTGTCTTCCTCTTTCTATCTCTGTCTTCCTCTTTCTATCTCTGTCTTCCTCTTTCTCTCTGTCTTCCTCTTTCTATCTCTGTCTTCCTCTTTCTCTCTGTCTTCCTCTCTCTCTGTCTTCCTCTTTCTCTCTCTGTCTTCCTCTCTCTCTGTCTTCCTATTTCTCTCTCTGTCTTCCTCTTTCTCTCTCTGTCTTCCTCTCTCTCTGTCTTCCTCTTTCTTTCTCTGTCTTCCTCTCTCTCTGTCTTCCTCTTTCTCTGTATCTCTCTGCTTCTTTCTCTCTCTGTCTTTCTCTCAATCTCTCTTCCTCTCTCTCTCTCTCTATCTCTCTCTCTCTCTGTCTTCATCTTTCTCTTTACATCTCTCTTTCTCTCTCTGTCTTCCTCGTTATCTCTCGGCCTCTCTCTTTGTTCCTCTCTCTTTCTATCCACATCAACATGAATGTATTTCTCTAATCTCAGTTAAAATGTATCTGTTTTGGTTACTTATTATGCAATAACATAGTTATTCCAAACAGTTGGGAGAGAGAGTAGAAGGATGACAGAGAGGTGAGAGAGGAGAGGACTGAAAAGATGAGACAAAAGGACACCAGAGTAGATGAGTGAGAAGAGAGAGAAGAGGAAAAGAGAGAGGATAGGAAGCATCTACCATATGTCTGCCGCCACTAAAGACGAAGCTCAGGAGATGAGCTCAGACTTCTTCCCTCAGGGGGATTTGATTGAGGATTTTTTACATTCAATCTATATAGTGTAGGTTTGATGAGAGAAACAGAGTGAACTGTACATCTAGCCTCAGTCTATAGAGGATGGACTCCAGCAGAGATGAATACCTCTTCATTCATTCTCCATTTTAAGACTGAACCCCATATACTTTTTCCAGATGGAGTGTAATATGAATATATTGATGATTAGAATATTCTTTCATAGATGTATCATATGGATTAGCTTAACGGATAAGTCAGAATCCTGTCAAATGGTGGACATGGTTTTAATAAGCTTGTATACTATTGTTTTCAACTGATGCTTTTGACTATGACGGCCTAATCCTAACTTAAAACATAAGTCATACATTGATGTCAATGGGAGATTTAAGTGAAAGTCTGAGTGGCTTGCATTAATCTTAATTCAGCACTAGATATGCCAAGCATGAATTTTAATTCAGCACTAGATATGTCAAGTGCAGAATGTTGGGCCTGTTCTGTATGGAATGCTGGGTTCTGTGTGTTCAGACTGTGTTGTGTGTTCTGGGTTGTGGATGTATTCAGACCGTTCTGGGTTGTGGATGTATTCAGACTGTTCTGGGTTGTGGATGTATTCAGACTGTTCTGGGTTGTGGATGTATTCAGACTGTTCTGGGTTGTTGATGTATTCAGACTGTTCTGGGTTGTGGATGTATTCAGACTGTTCAGGGTTGTGGATGTATTCAGACTGTTCTGGGTTGTGGATGTATTCAGACTGTTCTGGGTTGTTGATGTATTCAGACTGTTCTGGGTTGTGGATGTATTCAGACTGTTCTGGGTTGTGGATGTATTCAGACTGTTCTGGGTTGTGGATGTATTCAGACTGTTCTGGGTTGTGGATGTATTCAGACTGTTCTGGGTTGTTGATGTATTTAGACTGTTCTGGGTTGTGGATGTATTCATACTGTTCTGGGTTGTGGATGTATTCAGACTGTTCTGGGTTGTTGATGTATTAAGACTGTTCTGGGTTGTGGATGTATTCAGACTGTTCTGGGTTGTGGATGTATTCAGACTGTTCTGGGTTGTGGATGTATTCAGACTGTTCTGGGTTGTGGATGTATTCAGACTGTTCTGGGTTGTTGATGTATTTAGACTGTTCTGGGTTGTGGATGTATTCATACTGTTC